>NC_056734.1:649399531-649671584 GCF_019279795.1 Protopterus annectens | reverse complement strand
GGTACATGGCGGTTTGTCCTATTTTCACACAATCCTCCCTTTTGTGTTTTAATCTGTCAGAATACACAACTGCTGTTGGTACATCTCAGGTAGCTTAGTGGTAGGTCATTGTGTACATGGTTGCGTGTTCTAATCCTGGCAGTGGTCATTTTACCTCTCAGAGCAGGCACTGTTGCAGGGTGATTAATGCATTTCAGTGTGGCTGGGTGGCTTTGCCCGTGATCTGCGCAATGTTCAGCAAAGGTTAAACCTGTGTGGCACTTATCCATGTAGTCATGTTTAAGTGCAGCTTACCAGCAATTACCGGCGCAATAACCTGCTAACGTCTGCTTAAAAGTGCTTTAATAACCTGCATCCAACATCCCTTATTCGGGACCTCAAAATGACGTAACAGCCCTTGCAGGTCTTGAAACCAGGACCATGAACACCACAGTCACTGGCTTTACCACTGAGGCATCTGAGATATGTACAACTCTTATGGTGTTTAGTATGTACAGTCTACTACAGCCGTTCCTCACTACTGCAAACAAATGTGTAAGTCAGTTGGTGTACATATGTATGATACCTGTTAATGGTCATATGTTTGTTGAAGTCAGTTTGCAATGTGACCTGACAGGGTGTATTATGGAGGAGAATGGTTCTTGTTTTATGTCCTTGTTACATTGTGCCCATACTTCATGTGTACCCCTCCAGTTCACGTAATGAACATCCGACACATGCCCTCCTTGATGCATATTCCATTAGTCAGCGGTCCTCCCCCACACCAATCTCCATATACACAGCAACCATTGCTTTTATGGGGAATTAGGTTTATATTAATAGTTATAATACCAGAGCGGCATGTATTTTGCATGCACTTCTATCCATTTGGAATGGGTCTGTGTCACAAAGTGTGTTCATAGATGTTTATATATGGCTATAGATGTTACTGTACATAGATATATATTTATATATATATATATATATATATATATATATATATATATATTTCTATCTATGTGCACACATCAGTGACATATATATATATATATATATATATATATATATATATATATATATATATATATATATGTATATATATATTTAGTATTAATTTGGAACACTTATACATATGTAGACTTGCATATGTTGATTCACACATTACAGTACATTACAATGTACTGTACATATGTACTCAAAGTGACTGTCCCATTTGTGGTCTGGACTGTGAAATGCCTGTAGTATAAGGTGTAGTCTAATGACCATTTACCATGTATACAGATTAGGTGGCTTAGAGTTAGGTCCCATGACTATGGTGTGCATGGTCCAGGGTTCAACACCTGCAATGTATTAGACATGTTTTACTACAGAATAAGTCTAATTTAAGCAGTTGTACGCAGGTTTAAAGGTGTTTGTGCAACATTATACCAGCGGTTGTACACAGTTAAACAAACTTTACATCCTACAACCTGTGCAGGCAAATTTGGCCACTTCTGCTAACTGCTCAGGATATATACATTTCAGTGATGTAACATCTCACTATGTGCTTACATAACATTACATTGTCTGTTAACTGTACTCTCCAGCACACATGGGTTTATGTGTGTTGCAAATGTTTATTATTCTGTGGAATACTACCTATATATGCAAGCTGTAATTAAGGTATACTATGTAAAATGTAAAACATCTCTGACTTTATTGGGATTTGAACCACGACTGCAAAGATATTATGCAAATGCTGTAGCCATTACACTATTGATATTACCGTTCCTTCTGCTTATTTCCAATGTCCATGAATCCTATGTGTAAACTTGGCTACACAACAGGCGGAGCCACCCACATCCAGTGAGCTTTTCGAAATACTGACATAACACATGAATTGAGAGACTATACAGTAACATCCTAACTACATTTGGCATAGCACCTCACTGACAAACTTCAGGGGAAACCTTTATGTGTGACTGGGAAACAGTATATACACCCCTGGGATCATGTGTACCAGAAACATTCAGCCATGGTGTGGGGGAGCCACTCCAGTTTTATAGCTACAAGACCTGTTGGGGAAATTGAATGCAGTGGTCATTTTACCTCTCAGAGCAGGCACTGGTTGTGCAAGGGTGATTAATGCACATTTCAGTGGTTGTGGGTGGCTTTGCCCGTGATCTGCGCGATGTTCAGCAAAGGTTAAACCTGTGTGGCACTTATCCATGTAGTCATGTTTTAGCGCCGCTTACCCGCAATTACCGGCGCAATAACCCGCTAACATCTGCTTAAAAGTGCTTTAATAACCTGCATCCAACATCCCTTATTCGGGACCTCAAAATGACGTAACAGCCCTTGCAGGTCTTGAAACCGGGACCATGAACAACACAGTCACTGGCTTTACCACTGAGGCATCTGAGATACGTACAACTCTTATGGTATTTAGTATGTACAGTGTACTGCAGCCGTTCCTCACTACTGCAAACAAATGTGTAAGTCAGTTGGTGTACATATGTATGATACCTGTTAATGTTCATATGTTTGACGAAGTCAGTTTACAATGTGACCTGACAGGGTGTATTATGGATGAGAATGGTTCTTGTTTTGTGTCCTTGTTACATTGTGCCCATACTCCATGTGTACCCCTCCAGTTTACGTAATGATGCATATTCCATTAGTCAGCGGTCCTCCCCCACACCAATCTCCATATACACAGCAACCATTGCTTCTATGGGGAATTAGGTTTATATTAATAGTTATAATACCAGAGTGGCATGCGTTTTGCATGCACTTCTACCCATTTGGAATGGGTCTGTGTCACAAAGTGTGTTCATAGATGTTTATATATGGCTATAGATGTTACTGTACATATATATATATATATATATATATATATATATATATATATATATATATATATATATGTGCACACATCAGTGACATACATCTATATATATATATATATATATATATATATATATATATATATTTAGTACTAATTTGGAACACTTATACATATGTAGACTTGCATATGTTGATTCACACATTACAGTACATTACAATGTACTGTACATATGTACACAAACTGACTGTCCCATTTGTGGTCTGGACTGTGAAATGCCTGTAGTATAAGGTGTAGTCTAATGACCACTTACCATGTATACAGATTATGTGGCTTAGAGTTAGGTCCCATGACTATGGTGTGCATGGTCCAGGGTTCAACACCTGCGATGTATTAGACATATTTTACTACAGAATAAGGCTAATTTAAGCAGTTGTACGCAGGTTTAAAGGTGTTTGTGCAACATTATACCAGCGGTTGTACACAGTTAAACAAACTTTATATCCTACAACCTGTGCAGGCAAATTATGGCCACTTCTACTAACTGCTCAGGATATATACATTTCAGTGATGTAACATCTCACTATGTGCTTACATAACATTACATTGTCTGTTAACTTTACTCTCCAGCACGCATGGGTTTATGTGTGTTGCAAATGTTTATTATTCTGTGGAATACTACCTATATATGCAAGCTGTGGTTAAGGTATACTATGTAAAATGTAAAATATCTCTGACTTTATTGGGATTTGAACAACGACTGCAAAGATATTATGCAAATGCTATAGCCATTACACTATTGACATTACCGTTCCTTCTGCTTATTTCCGATGTCCATGAATCCTATGTGTAAGCTTGGCTACACAACAGGCGGAGCCACCCACACCCAATGAGCTTCTCGAAATACTGACATAACACATGAATTGAGAGACTATACATTAACATTCTAACTACATTTGGCATAGCACCTCACTGACAAACTTCAGGGGAAACCTTAATGTGTATCTGGGCAACAGTATATACACCCCTGGGATCATGTGTCCCAGAAACATTCAGTCATGGTGTGGGGGAGCCACTCCAGTTTTATAGCTACAAGACCTGTTGGGGAAATTGAATGCTGTTGGGTTGTCATGTTAACATGGCCTTTTGAGATCACTATGTGCCCCTATCACCCTACAGCACCCCAGTCTTCAACAGCTTCCAGCAACTCTGCCTGGAATCACTTCATTGACTATACTTAACAGAGGCTCAGTTACAACATCAATGGTGCAGATAAAGCCACCACACCGTAGCTATGCTTCTAAATGCCCCTGGGCAGATAGCCTACTACCTATCTGTGAACCTCTACAGTGCAGGCCATCTCCAACATCATATGTGACTATACAGGGTTCTCTGATCGCAATATACAGTGTAAAGTCACCATGTAGTCAGACAACAGTTAAGTACAGCAACAGCATACAGACTACTGATACATAATCACTCCAAAAGCCTATCTTGGAAGCTAGTGGACTTGTATAGGTTTCAGGCTTTGTATTGCTTACCAGTAGGTTACCTACAGGAAAGATGGGACACAAGCACAGATGGGAAACATGCCTGCAACCATACCATACCAACTTGCATGTGTCAGCCTAAGGCTTTGAAATGCTGGGCAAGGCTATTGGTGCCCCCATGGTGCCATTTTTAGGCAGGTCTCAGAGGTAAAGCTCACCTCCATGAACTGCACAATAGTGGAATCAGTGAGAGTTAGGCTACTCAGCACCAGGGGTAGTACTCACAACATGCACACACTCACAGCACTCCTCAGTATGGACATCTACATCTGTTCTATGACTGGAACCTGTATAAAGCTCCTGTGAACACACCGGCACTGCCAGACTACAAGCCATAACGCACATTTCAGCCACTGAACATGGACTGGCACAGATATGGAGGGGTTGTATCCATATTCATCGGGGATACCTACACCTCCAAGTTAGTGGGGCAGCATGATACCTCTCTGATCATCCATGTGCAGCTAACATCAGCCACCACTGCAATGCAAACTGTGAGCTGCTACAGATAAACCTCCATGACCCAGGAGCACCACTACAACTATCTAGAGACAGTGGTAAACATGACAGTCCTACTAGACAACATGTTATTGGTCAGTGTTGGCTACCGTACACTTAACTGGATAACCTACTCGAGTTTTCACTTCCAGACCCAGCACTTACTGGGATTTATCACCTCATATGGCCTGTATCAGTTGGTAGATGGACTAACGAGAGGTGACAACATACTAGAAGTGGTAATCACTGACATGTGCAACAGGTGCACTACAGCAGAGGTAAACCAGTCACTGTTTAGATCTGACCATGAACTATTCACTGATGATTTCCACTCCCAACCATCTCCCCCACCCAAAGAACACACAGTGAATACCTTTCCTACAGTTAAATTCACAGTACTAATGACAGACGTGGGAGGGTTCACAGCCCCCATGCTCAGGGATGACACTGCTCAAGAACAGACAGAATTACAAATGCACTCTATAAGCACCTACAGAGATGTATGGGTCATACTATCAATGGCAAACTAGGACTCACTACTCCTACACAAGGACACCAGTCTGCTGGACCCCTGCAATATACAGGCTATACAACAGAAGTAGGACAATAGTCCAGAACAACAGCAAATCCCAAGACATGCAGACATCTGTGACCAGTATTAGTAAGATACTTATGTTACTCATGTAATCATGCAAGGCTGACATCCACAGGTAAATAGGCATGGATTCGGAATATGACCACAAAGGCTTCTTTGGCTTTGTCAAGGATCTAAGCTGTAACACACAGATTTGCACTGTGCTGGTGCAATATTGCACTGAATATACTGACCCTACTGATATCACCAACACGCTTGCTGATACATTTGGAGCAAGCTTCACCCCCTACAGGGCCCACAACAATACCCAAAACATACAGTATTCCAGACATCATAGATATACAGGTGGTAATGGCCCTTTCAAATGGCATGACAGAGCATCAATGGAGGCAGATGGTGTCCCAGACTGCATCTCGCAGACACTACAAGACAAAGTGAGCCTGCGCCTAATATAGCAATTCAACATCAGCCTCTACACAGGCTACATGGCCATTCAATGGTGCATGGCAACACTATTCCACTCCACCAAGGTGGTGACACAACTGATCATGGTAACTACCACCCCATAAGCCTGAGTAGCCTGATCTGCACGGCTATGGAGCGCATCCTCAGGGCACACATTAACATAGACAATGGTAACCTCCAGACACTTGACCCAACCCAGGTCAGCTTGACTGAGTGCAGATCATGCCTACTGAACGTGTTTGACATCTTACAGTCACCTAGACTTTAGGTGTGGGGTGTGGTAGTTCACACATACTACCTGGACCTCACTAAGGGATTTGACACCATTCCCCACTCACGTATTATTTCTACACTCACCAGCCAGTACATACATCCATACATTACAGGTTGGTTTGCGAACAGGCTTACACACAGAACCAACATGGTAAGCCTAGCAGCCTCCAGGTCCAACTCTTGACCAGTCACAACTGGTGCTCCACAGGACTCAGTTCTGGGACCCCTACTGTTTGCCATATACTTCTCAGAGGTACAGGCTAACACAGGTGGACTACAGCAGACCGTGTTAGGCAATTAGTGCAGACTGCAAGCCATAAGTGACAGTCCAGCTGTCACAGACGTCCTTCAAGTGGCCTCACATAGACCAACACAGGGTGTCAGAGTCATGGCCTCCATCTAAAGGCCACACACTGCATGGTCATTCCATTTTGGGAAACTACACACACACATATTAACACATGAGTGGCAGACACTATAATTCAGACGATGTAATGGGTATGTGGGGACTACATTAAATAGTGATCTCTCCTTTGACAATCATATCTGCGAAGTAGATAGGACATTCATCTATATAGGCTATCTGATTACTTAAAGGTTCGCATCTAAACAGACTGATGTTATTGTGCCCCTTTACTCATCACTCATCAATCCCATCGAGTATGATAACCCATTTTGGATGTACCTCAGAAGACACATTGAACAGCTGGAAGGGCCACAAACGTACCTCACTAAGAGGGATAATGCCCTCAGACATGTGTCCTATGCTGCCAGACTGCATAAACTCTTGCATTACTCAGTGGCATCTCGTTTACTCAGAGATGATATTTGCTGGCCAACAAAGCCGTGTCCAAGTCAGGCTTAATGAATATGCTCCACCTATGGGAATCCATGTCACAGTGAGCCACACACTGTAATGAGCTACACCTTGCCACAACCATAACTGGAAGATGCTGGAGTGACAGATTCCTGTCACTGGTACTCCCCATGCTTTGGAAATACATCCCTGATTACTTTACATGGAGCCCCTCACTTACACTCCAGGGAATCCTTGCAGAGTGGGTGGGGAACAATGGATACACCCCAGGAATCCCACAATTGGCTCTGCTCCACAGAGGGACAGTTAGTTAATCAATGGGGTGACGACAGAAGACACATTTTGGCTAGGCTTATGAATGGTCTTGGGCAGTTAGGCATGTACCTACCTATGTACCTATGAACCTATACATGCAGTATCGACACATGCTGATAGCTTAATTTACTGTTCAGGCATTGACTTACCTTGTGCCAATGGCAGTTGTGTGTGCAATAGTTGAGGGCTGCCTATGTAGGATGCACACAGTAGACCACCTATACATGACAATTTACAGGTGGTCGTGTGTGTGTGCCATCCATGTTTACTGTGTGTGCAGGTGGAGCTGGGTGTCAGTCCATAGGTGCCTACACTGTCAGTGTGTGTGCTATACGTTCCCTGTTTGCCAAGGCATGGGCATACTGGACACGCCTCCATCTGCCTACTGGGGCTGGCACAGGATGTTCATGGTCTGAGTCCCTCTGTGCCTGTGGGGCCCTTGGCAATGGTGGTGAGCTGTGAGGGCCTTCACCATTCTGTCCCTGCTGCAGCTGTTTCCGCAGGATCATATTGTGTAGCATGGCATATACTATGAAGATGTGGGCACACATGCCTGGAGAGTACTGCAAGGCTCCATCAGATATGTCCAAACAATGGAACCATGATTTCAGCATCCCAAACACATGCTCTATGATAATTCTGGTTTCTGCATGTGCCTCATTATGGCGTTCTTGCATGGGTGTGTGTGCATTTCTGATGGGAGTCCTCATCCTCGGTTCCAGCGCATAACCAGCATCCCCATCCAGGTGGCCATATGGGATGTCCCCTCTGGCAAATACCTGATACAGCTGTGAGGCATGCCAGATGTGGGAGTCATGATAGCTTCCAGGGCTGCCAGCACACACATCCATGATAATGCCCTGGGCATTGCACATGACCTGGCAGTTGATGGAGGGGTATCCCTTGCAGTTTTTGTAGCACCTACCCTGCTCACCGGGTGGTGGCTTGATGTGATGTGCATGCAGTCTATTGCACCTAGTACCTCCAGGTAGTCTGCCACATGGTGGAAGAGAAGAATATTGCTGGCCAACTCCTCCTGCATTCGGGGGAAGTATATGTGCTCATTGGCATGTGGTAACATGACATCCAAGAACTGGTGGAGTACCCTGGATGCTGATGCCTATGAGATCCCCATGATATCCCCAGCTGGCCTTTGAAAGGTACATGTGGCTAGTATTCTCAAGCTTACACATACCTTCGTGTCCACTGGGATGGGTTCCCCTCTGTTATTTCTGTCTCTGAGGCATGGCTGGCACAGTTCAACAAGTTGCTGTATGGGGTTCCTGTCCACCCTGTAACGCTCTACTATCTCCAGATCATGTAGCCCCTGGCAGGATACCCTGAGTCTGAACACTCTTCTCCTCCTCCAGTGCCTGTGATGGTTGTCAGCATCATCCTCCACACCACATTTAGTCTAAAACACATGCTGGTGAATCAAAGCTACGGCAGCCCCTAACATGTACATATTAAAAGTTCCCCGTCTCTAGACACCAATGGTGCAGAGTGTCTGGGAATACACAAGTGTGTGTGAGGCGCTTTCACAGTTTATACTATTGTGCAATGGATTCTGCTGGTGTAATTGGGTGGGTATGTGCAATTCCAGCTGCAGGGTATCATAATTATGGGTTTTACAGCAGGTACTGCTATTGTGGGGCCTTTGGTGTTGAATTACGCTTGGCTGCCGTATTTCATCTATTGCCAGGTCTGACCATAAGCCAATCACCCTTAACATCCAAATCCCACGCCCACCCCCCAGTAAGGAAACCTCCATAAAAAACTTCTCCAAAGCCAACTTCATGCTAATCAAGTCAGAAGTGACAAACTTCATGACACCCATGCAGACAGGAATTGAAAGTTCAACTGCTGAATCCTACACTAAGGCACTGTACGAGCACATCCACTCATGCATGGATCGTGCCATCCCAAATAGAATCAAGATGCTCTCATCCAAAAAAAGGAAGCCAATCTGGTGGTCCCCTGCCATAAACAAACTTTACAACAAAAGGAAGAAACTGTTGCAGAAAAGAGGAAAATCCCATGATGCAAAAAACTCCCTTACCAGCCTCGGTAAGAAACTGAGATCCCTCATAAAATCCTCCAAAGATAGTTACGAAAATAAAATTGCCAAAGATTCCAAAGGCAACCACAACGCATTCTGTAACTATTGTCAAGAATCTAAATGGCAATGCTCAGATTTGCTCTGAGCTAAAACAGAATGGCATTAAATATACTGATCCCAAGGATATTGCCAATATCCTGGCAGATCGATTCAGTGCCACCTTCACCCCTCTCTCACCCCCTAAATGGCCCATCTCAATACCGGAAGATTGCCAAATTCCGGTAATAACAGCCACACAGGTAAACAATGCACTCTCCAAAGCTAAGAATACAGTATCCATGGGACCAAGTGACATCCTGGGCTGTGTACTACATGAACTACAATATGAACTGGCACCTCACCTAAGTGTCATGTTTAATCATAGCCTCACCTCAGGTTTCATGCCCACTGAGTGGCGCAGAGCTACAGTTATCCCACTCCACAAGGGGGGGGTCCATCTTGGATCCCGGAAACTACCGTTCCATCAGTCTGACAAGCCTTATCTGCAAGGCTATGGAGCGTATTATCATGGAACTTATAAACAAAGACATTGGCAACCTTCAAACACTGGACCCCACTCAGTTTGGGTACGTGAAGGGCCGATCTTGTCTCCTGAACCTGATTGACTTCTTCGAATCAGTCTCCAGAGCCATGGACAAGGGTAAGGTGGTCCACACAGCCTATCTAGACCTTGCCAAGCCCTTTGACACCATCCCCCACTCTGGAATCATAGATAAACTTACTAAGCTGGGCATAAATCCCTATGTCACTCAATGTGTTGACAACTGGCTTACTGATAGAACCTACACTGTAAAAGTAGCCGACTCCAAATCCAGCTCCAGACAAGTGACAAGTGGACTACCTCAGGATTCAGTCCTGGGACCACTCTTGTTTGGCATCTACTTCTCTGAAGTACAGGCCAACACTAAGGGACTCTGGCTAACAAAGTTCGCAGATGACTGCAAACTGGGAGCCATTATTGAATCCCCAAATGATGTGGATACTCTACAAAAGGGCCTTACAGAAACAGATGCTTGGTGCCAGAGCCATGGGCTCAAGCTCAATGCCAAGAAACATATAGTTATCCCCTTTGGGAAAAAAACATGTACATGTGAATTACCATATAGGTGGCAGTACACTAAACACCGAAAGTTTGATAAGAGACTTAGGGACACAGGTGGACAGTGGTCTCACCTATGATAACCACATCACCACAACAGTCAGGAAATCCTTCTATGTGGCACACCTCATTACTAAGGGCTTTTCATCTGGAAAAAAGGAGGTCATTGCCCAACTTTACTCATCCCTTATTAGACCCATTATAGAATACAGCACCCCGTTTGGTATGTACCTCTCAAGACATCTGCAACAACTGCAAAGGCCGCAGAAATACCTCACTAAAAGAATCACAGACCTAAAGCAGATGCCCTACGCTGACCGCCTTAAAAACTCCAGCTATACTCTGTCACATATCGTCTACTCAGAGGCGATCTCTGCTTAACATACAAGGCCATGTCAAATCCAGAGCTGTTGGACATGCTACACTTAAAGAAATCCCAATCCCTCAGAGCCACATGCTCCAGGGATCTAAACCTTGTCATCACAATATACAAAACATGCTGGAGGGATAGGTTCCTGACCCAGAGACTCCCCAGACTCTGGAATAGATTGCCCATACATGTCAAGAAGAGTGCCTCTTTGGCCCTCTTCAAAAGGAACCTTGATGATTGGATGGGAGAAAGGAAATTCACCCCGGGGATCATGTCAGTCGCCCTGCTAGACAGGGGTCCAGGAAAGTAAATAGTGTGGGAAGAAAAAGCCAGGGAATTGTTATGGCTAGGCTTTGATAGGCCCTAGGGCTGGTAGCCTAGTACTACCCTATGAACCTATGAACCTATGAACCCTTTACTTCACTTTTCAACCCAATTCCCCTCCCATTGTCAGACATGCCACCAGCTGCCGGCTTTCTTGTTTTTTACTTTCCCAACTCAGGATTTTGTAGCGAAATGTGTTATGTAGCTGATCTACTGCAAGTTTTCTTTGTTCTGCTGTGACAGTTCTCTTTTCTTTGCAGTATGGCACCTCCCTTTTCCTGTTCTGCAGGTAGCTGCTAGCAGTCTTGTTAGCTGTTGTCAGTGGCCCACTGTGGGTTCCTAGGTGTTAATTACTCATTTGTACTCCAATTACCATGCTGCAGCATTTCCTTATTGTCTTCCCATATCCTTCCTGTTTCAGCTGTGGTGCACACTGCACACAGCCGTTTCCCGGGTTTCGAGTGTGTTTTCATCCACGTCCACATGCACTTTTGGTTACCTTGTGTGCTCTCAGCTAAGCAAAGCTATAGCTACTTCTACACTCCTGTCCTAAGGATTTGCTTAGCAACAGGCAAACTGGATTAGCAATGCTCCAATATGCTTACCGCTAAGGTGGCGTACCCCTCTCTTGATGTCATCTTTATCTCCAGGCCACACCTCGGTGTTGTTCCTCTACACTGTGAGGTACATCCTTACACTGGCGGGGATTTTGCGATTCAGTATTACTTGTCTCATTTGCATGGAATTGACTACTAATTCCTAGTTACTGCACAGAACACTGTCACAGCCCCTTAGCAACCTTTGCGCCATGGTTGTGGTGTAGCATGTGTGCCATTGACTATTATGGGGAATTTATGAAATGTTACACTGCAGTTTTATTACATATAAATATATTTTCATTGTGATCCCATTTGCGCACCGGTGCACTGTGATTTTACTTTGAGTTAGTGTGACCATGACATTAAATGTTCTTTTTTATGTGTTGTGCATGTTTTTTTTATGTCAATGGCTATATATTTAGCCATTGGCATATGTTAGCAGTATAATAAGTAAGTTTGGTCCGCTGTCATGGCTCCGATTTTTATGTTTGAAAAAATGTAAACCATTTTTTCGGTTTACATTTCTGCATGCTTACGCTATGCCTGCACCACTTCATAAATCGCTATATACCTTAATTTTCATGCTACACTGTTTCACATGGGGTAATTAGCATACATACGCCAGGAGCTATGCAGCTGTGGTGTACGCGGGTAGTGCACGTGGAAACAGCTCGTACTTGAATCGATCAGCGGCCATATTTGGTGTTAGATCGCCGACGCTACGCCTGCACCTTGTGCAAGCTTCATGAATCCCGGGGCATGCCTGTCTAAACAGATGTGAATTACTTGTTTTCCTAACATTGGCACAATGCACACAGTCCCAGCATGGCGAAAAACAACAAAACTCCTGTCCAATCTTCTTCTTCTCGAAAATATTTAAAACCAAAAAAGTAATGTTTCAAAGCTTTATCCTTTCAATAACCAAACTGACATATATTTTAATGTTTGATACCAACAAAAATTACTAAACAACTAGAAAACTAAAAACAAGGTGAAACTATGGCTGAAAAAGAACCCATAAACATTTATTCTTAGCGCTTTCGTTCTCTTTAAGGTTTTAACAAGAACTTCATAAGAAAAGTTTGTAAAACACACACACCCCCCTTAAAAAGATATAAAATTATCATGTGATAAAGATAACCAATGCAAACAATTGAAAAATGGGCTTTGCCTCAAAATCATAATACTATTGGTTACTATTTTATCATGCTCTAAATTGCATGCGGTTAAGTTTGGTTAAGCAGTATTACTTGTTAGCAATTGATTTGTAACTAAAATACCATAACAAATCTCATCTTCAAATCCTTTGCCTTAGTAAAAAACGCTTGATATTAATTGATTCATTTAAACCAGGCAGTTTATCGGCATTCAGCCTGATCTGCCAGAGTGTCTCTTTAAACTCTAGTAGTGTCTTAATGTCACCACTGAAATCCTCGACAGAAACAGAATCTAACAGAAAAAAAGAAAATTTCTTGAAATCTTTGCATGTAACAGTGTGCTTAGCCAAAGCATTACAAAAATCCTTCTTCTTGAAGGATACAAATCTGAGAGTCATGTTGCTCAATGCTAGAAGTCTAAATCTCAAGATGCACTCACTCGAAGCTCTCCTGAAAATGGAGAATGTCGACATCTGTGCTGTAACAGAGACCTGGTGTAAAGATGCAGAAAGCACCCCTGCGCTCCCAGGCTACAACTCATTCCATACCTTTCGGCCCCAGAATATGGCTGGAAGATCCAAAGGCAGTGGTGTCTCCATATTCTTAAAGGATACACACATTCTAGACCGGTAGCTCAGCACAATGCATCTGAGATACTTCAGGTACAACTAACACTGGGTAAGACGGCAATACAAGTCATAGCCTGCTACAAAACCCCAAACCTGCCCCTAGACTCTCACTCCAAGTTCCTAAACACCCTAGAATCTATCAAGGTCCAACCCAATGGTCTCATACTAGGTGACTTCAACTACCCTTCCATCAGTTGGGAAAACTATTCAAGTACCAGTGTACAGGCCCAACACTCTCTGGAATTTATAATTTCCAATGCCCTGGACCAGCTCATTCTGACCCCCACTGGAGGAAGCAACATCCTCAACCTGGTTATCACCAACTTGGGACACTGTTGCTACACACCTATAGTCAATTCTTCCATGGTTATATCTGACCACAAACTGATCACCATGGAAATCTCCATCTCACCTACACCCCCCCCCTCCGTAAGGTGTCCACCCTGAAAAACTTCTCTAAAGCCGAATTTGGGCTCCTAAAAACAGAGGTGGCTAACCTCTCAGCCCATTCCAATGGAAAATAGCTGCATGACTGCCGAATCATACACCAATGCACTGTACAAGTATGTACGCAAATGCATGGACCTTGCCATACCAAATAGAACTAAGAGGCTCTCCTCCAAAAAAAGGAAGCCATTCTGGTGGTCCCCGGCCATCAATAAACTCTACAACAAAAGGAAGAAACTGTTTCAGAAAAAAAATGAAGTCACAAGACTGGAAAATGTCCCTTATCAATCTCAACAAAAAGCTGAGATCCCTTATCAAATCCTCTAAAGCCAGCTATGAAGGCAGAATTGTGGCTGACACCAAAAACAACCACAAAGCCTTCTATAGCTATATCAAAAACCTCAAAGGCAATACCCAGATTTGCTCTGAGTTATTGCACAATGTTATCTCCTATACTGAGCAAACAGATATAGCAAACATACTAGCCGACAGATTCAGTGCCAACTTTACCCCTCTCTCCTCCCCCCAAGGGCTCTAATCACAATACCAGAAGAAAGCCTGATACCCACCATTTCTACGGCACAGGTAAAAGTTGCATTGTCCAAAGTCAAGAATACAGCATCCATGGGACCTGATAATATCCCTGGCTGCATCCTACATGAGCTACAAAATGAACTGGAACCACATCTGTGTGCCCTGTTCAATCACAGCCTTACCTCAGGCTATGTCCCTAATGAATGGCACACTGCTACAGCCATCCCGCTCCATAAAGGGGTAGCAACTACAGACCCTGGGAACTATCACCCCATTAGCCTGACGAGTCTGGTATGCAAAGCTATGGAGCGCATCATCATGGACCTGCTTGACAAAGATATAGGCAATCTCCAAACTCTTGACCCCACACAGTTTGGCTTTGTCAAGAGGAGATCCTGCCTGCTGAACTTGGTTGACTTTTTCTAGGCAGTCACCAAGTCTGTGGATGAGGGTATGGCAGTGCATACTGCCTACTTTGACCTGGCTAAGGCCTTTGATACCATTCCCCACTCAGGTATCATTGATAAACTCACCAAACTAGGCATCAATCCTTACATCACTAGGTGGGTTGCAAATTGGCTTACAGACAGAACCCACAGAGTGAACGTAGCAGATTCCAAGTCAGACTGTCGACCAGTCATGAGTGGAGTCTCACAGGGCTCGATCCTGGGCCTTCTCCTGTTTGGCATCTACTTCTCATAAGTCCAGGTCAACACAGAAGGACTTTGTCTGACCAAGTTCACTTATGACTGCAAGCTAGGAGTCATTATCAACTCCACAAGTAATGCAGACATCCTACAAAAGGGCATCTCTGAAACCAATGACTGGTGTCGGAATCATGGCCTGAAGCTTAATGCCAAAAATGCATTATCATCCCCTTCAGAAAAAATTCAGTTCCCACGAATTGCCACATAGATGAGAGCCCACTGAACACTGAAGGGTCCATAAGAGATCTGGGGACCCAGGTTGACAGCCACCTCACCTTCGACAACCACATTGTCACTGTGGTCCGAACGTCCTTCTATGTGGCACATCCTATAACCAAAGGTTTCGCATCCAGGAAGAAAGAGGTCATCATCCCTCTCTACTCATCCCTCATTAGACCAGTCATCGAATATAACACCCCATTTGGCATGTACCTGCCCAGACACCTACAATAGCTGGAGAGGCCACAAAAGTACCTCACAAAAAAGATCCTAGGCCTTAAAAACATGTCCTACATGGACAGACTCAAGAAATTTCAGCTGTTCTCAGACTGTTATCGTCTACTTAAAGGTGATCTCTGCTTGACTTACAAAGCCATGTCAAACCCAGCCCTACTTAAAATGCTACACCTAAAGAAATTCCAATCCCCCGCACCATGCACTCCAGAGATCACTACCTCATTACCACAATTAACAGAACATGCTGGAGGGACAGGTTCATCTTCCAAATACTACCCATACTCTAAAATAAGCTTTGTATTCATGTGAAGCAGAGCACCTTGCTGGCCCTCTTCAAGAGAAATCTTGACGAGTGAATGAGTAACAGAAAGTTCACTCCAGGGATCATTCCAGTTGCCCTATCAGATAGGGGCACTGTGAACTAACATCAAGTGTCACGATGCCTGGGCAATTTTTGGGCTAGGCTTGTAAAGGGTCCTGGGCCATTAGCGTAGTACACACCTATGAACCTATGGTGGCTAACAAGTGTTCATAGATTCTTCTTTTTAAATGCCTAATAATTTTGCCTATGTAAAAACAACATGATTCACAAATAGCTGCTTACACCACATGGTTGGATGAACAGTCATATCTATCTCTAGCCCATACAGTCACATCCAAATGTTTAAAATGGATGAAAGAAGAATTACAAATGTGACAGCGTTGCTTACAGTGTCCACATTGGAAAGTTCCTGGGGGTAATGATGATCTTTTTTTTTAATTCCAACTTCTCGTTCCTCTCACAAAATGTTTTAATGTTGACAGTTTTCTTGAAAGAAAACATAGGTCTGTCTCCTATTTCTTTTGCTAAATCATTATTGCCCAAGATAACTTTCCAATCTTCTTGTATGCACTGTTTAACTGCCCACATTTCTTGACATTTGGGTGTGAATGTATGGGCTAGAGAGAGATATGACTGTTTATCCAACCATTTAGTGTAAGCAGCTATTTGTGAATCATGTTGTTTTTACATAGGCAAAACTCTTAGGCATTTAAAAAGAATCGTTGAGCACTTGTTAGGCATCATGAAGAAGGATGTTTGCAATGCTTTGGCTAAGCACACTGTTACATGTAAATATTTCAAGAAATTTTCTTTTTTTGTATTAGATTCTGTTTCTGTCGAGGATTTCAGTGGTGATATTAAGACACTACTAGAGTGTAAAGAGACACTCTAGCAGATCAGGCTGGATGCCATTAAACTGCCTGGTTTAAATGAATCAATATCGTGTTTTTTACTAAGACAAAGGATTTGAAGATGAGATTTTTTATGGCATTTTAGTTACAATTCAATTTCTAACAAGTAATACTGCTTAACCAAACTTAACTGCTTGCACTTTAGAGCATGAAAGAATAGTAACCAATAGTATTATGATTTTGGAGCAATGCCCATTTTTAGAATGTTTGCATTGGTTGTCTTTATCACATGATTATTTGAATGTCTTTTTAAGGGGTGTGTGTGTGTTTTACAAATTTTTCTGATGAAGTTTTTGTTGAAACATTAAAGAGAACAAAAGCGGTAAGAATAAGTGTTTGTGGGTTATTTTCAGCCATAGTTTCACCTTGTTTTTTTAATATTTAACTTTTCCTTCGAAAAAACTGTCATTAGCAATAACAGCCCAATGCTTATTTATGTATGTGTGTGTGCGAGCACGTCTGTGTGTGTGTCTGTCTGTGTGTGCATACTTAGACATACATTGTACACAGATGGCTGTAATTTCCTTAAGAAAGCTCAGGTTTATTCAACACATTCTATGAAGGTTAATTCTGAACAAAAGCAAAATGCTTCAGTTCACAGGTAAATGGCAAACATAACCAGCAACACAACTCATCTCAAACGGTTCCTTAACTTCGTCTTTCAGAACTATAAAGTGAAACATTTTTAAAAACAATTGGGAACACAACACCATGCCAAGATCTCCTAAATCTAGAAAATAATTCACCAGCAGTCTTTTGTGCCTGAAATTATTGTGCATCGATTTAAATGTGTATAGTGTGAATGCTCACTTGAGCCCGAGCTGCTCTCTTAGAATCAGAAACAAGCGTCTATAAGTTAGCAGGAACTAGTCAGTCCACCTTTCAAACTAGTAGCAGCAGGTTTAGTGTCCTCTGTCTAGAGCACATAGAACATCAGCTATTTTTTTTTCAGAGCAAAGCTCAACAGTATTTCTACCTTTACCTTTAGGTTCCACACTGCAACTGAGAGTTTTTAATATACTTTTGTATTTTGACCCCTAAGCCAGGCTTAAGAAGCAAGTCAGCTCGGATTCACATATTATAATCTCATTGGGTTTAACAGCCAACACACTCACCTTTCAGACTAAAAGATCAGAAAACTATGGTATTTTTCAAAAATTAATAGGGAACATTAAACTCTATTGTAGAAGAACAGAATATGTAACAACAATCTTAAATTACAAAACAAAAAAAAAAAAAGAGCTAGAAAAATCTTACATACAGTGAAAAGCAAAAAGGAGGGAACAATCCATAGGATTCAGGCCATCCTTACCATTCATGTAAATTGACTTAGCAGAGGTGGGATAATTTGTGCGATGGTGAGAAAATGTGATTCACAGCAGCTATGGCTGCAGTAAGAAAAATCTCATCATTGGCTAATTAGCATATCTCCAAATCACACTTGAACATTAACACTATCAAAAATGATAGGAGTAGTGTTTTTCCTAGTGGCCCATGCACTGAGTTAGCAAAGGCACCCCTCTACAGCCACTTACATGCATGCTCGTATGCATGTGCACACACACACACACACACACAAACACACACACACACCCACACACACCCACACACACCCACACACACACACACACACACACACACACACACACACACACACACACACACACACACACACACTCTCTTTGCAAGCACATACTCACACATGCACATATTTTCATCAAGCTTTATTCATGCCCCCTCAGAAATACATGCAAATGTCCACACACACAAACACACACACACACACACACACACACACACACACACACACACACACACACACACACACACACATGCACGCGTGCGCATGCACACACTCTAACAGACTCCCCAACACCCATGTCTTCATTGAACTTACCTTCATAGTGACTGGTTCCATGAGTGAGCAAGCGGCCACTGTCACCTGATGGCATTCAATTTTTCCTCCAAACAGTGGAAGCATACACACTGCACAACTCGCTGATTCTATGAATTGTCTGACAACATAAACTGGGAGCCATTTGGGGGATAGCGGACAGTTAATTAGCAGCAGCTATTCTCCCATAGTGTCACATGAATATGTAGCTCTGACAACAGGAATGCTGCCATTTTTGATGCCAAAGAGGTTCCCTACATCATCAATTCTGTATTATCCTCAAACAAGAAAATAATACTTTGCCTATGGATTTGTAAAGAAGAGGAAACAACATGAAAATAACCATATACGGTCATACCCAGAGTGATCTGTAAAGGAAATACATTACTACAATTTAATCTCGTTAAATTCCAAAATTCCAAAGTCCTCTTACAACTTAATAAAATGTGATACAACTTCTTCAAACTGACAGCCATGGATATTACAAATATAACCTGGGTATTAGTTATACATCATACTGCAATTAACGGCATTAGCCTGTTAACAAAATTAAG
The DNA here is from genome assembly GCF_019279795.1 of Protopterus annectens. Taxonomy (NCBI): domain Eukaryota; kingdom Metazoa; phylum Chordata; order Ceratodontiformes; family Protopteridae; genus Protopterus; species Protopterus annectens. The sequence continues at coordinate 649,652,146 of NC_056734.1, read as the reverse complement.
CCATTCTGGAAATAATCAAGTTTGAAATTGCCTACTAATTACAGTAGAGAGTCAATTATCTGAACATCGATTATCCAAAACACCGATTATCCAAATGCAGCCCTCTAAAGTTTTTGGGTAGGGGAAAATCATAAAATCTGAATATATAAAAGTTATATGTATTCTCTTGTGCTTGTTTGTTGAGCTTATAGCCCGCTCGTGTGTGAAAAATATTTTTTATTGTCCACTGTAATCACTGAATGGTTGAAAAGTGTATTCCCTGTGTGCAGAAAAAACAAGATTTTAGAAGAATTTTATCTGGTTCAATATATGTTTGATGATCCGAACAGGTTGATTATCCCAACTACCCTAAGTCTCAATTAGTTCAGATAATCGGCTCTCTACTGTATTTTCTTTTGAAGATCAGCCCATTCCACATCAGTGAAACATCATTTCCATATAAGAGAATTGTACTATTAATTTCATTAAGGATCTAACCAAAAAAGATCAAGTTTTCGTTCTTTAATTTGTTGAAAATATTCAAAACCAAAGAAAGTTTTGCACCATCTCTTTCACATACATGAAGAAGCCAATCTCCAGCTTGGCTCATTTTTATGAACTAAGAGTTTTTCCAGCTGAAAGGTACAATTAGGAAAAAAATCTTCTTTAAAACATAGAAAAGAAGTGAGCATGCAAAATAAACAATTAGGGCAAATCCTTACCTTCTGTAGATGTACTGTCATTATTATTAACAAGGACCTTTCACATACGAAAGTCTGCTACAGAACTTCCAACCTTGTCTGTCCAATGGATACAATGTTTTTGGCCAAAAATGTACTCCTTTCTAAAGCAGGATATGGTTTACCCTTTCTAAAGTTCCATTCTATGTACAATGCTCATAAACTACAAAATACAAAAAGTAAGATTTGCAGATTTGCATTGCCGGCTGTCTCAAAAATTCACCACTGCTGACTGTCTCAAAAATTCACCACTGCTACTTTCAACAAAAACTAAAGTGGCTCCCAGTTACTGAAGGATCAACCTATTTAACAGTCACTCTGATATATAAAATACTGAATAAAGGTTACCGTCCCACTTTAAAAAAGGTTATTCCCCATCAGGGAACAGACTTACTCACTTAGATACTGACAATATGGCAGTATCTCTCTAATCAGACCTCCTTTCAAAACCTTCCTAGATGAATTAATCTTTTTCCAGACTTGGTCTTACATTATGAAACAATGTCCTTCCAGAAATAAGGTACAACAAAGCCCTTAAAGACTTCAAGAAAGTTTTAGCTGAGCAACTCCATAATAACTCTAAATGTGTACAAACACCAGGAAAGAACAGACCAGGATCCACACAGTAGACAGATTTAGCGCTTTCGTCTTTAATAAAAACTTCATCAGAATAACAAACAAACTGAAGCTGACCCTATAAATACACACCCTCTAACAATTAACATAATAAATTAATGACATCACAATACAATTTAGTGTAAAGAAGCTCAAATTGATGTTCCATATTTAAATACAGAATACATAACTGATTACATATATTGAACTGTATACTTATAAACCTCTATACACAAACTACATCATGTCAGTTACTATAAATAAATTATATGTATATATGTATATTATATTATATATAGCCTTCTGCTTTTAATCTAAGGATAGAACTAACAGATGTGTTGCTATTTAAACCTGTTTTTTGTGTTGCATTAGTTCTCAGCTGCCACCTGAGTTCCCTAGTTTCCAGATAATCATTAAGGGGTCCACCTCTATCCCCCGATGTAACTTGTTCAATAACAGAAAACTTAAAACTATGCCCTTCATGTTTTTTTACGTGAACAGCCAAGACGTTCTTAATGTCTTGTTTTTTGATATCATAAAAACTCTGATACACTCTACTTCTAAGGGCATTAATCGTCTTCCCTATATAAAAACAGGGGCATTGGGTACACATCACTAAATAAACAACCACCTTACTGCTACAGGAAAATTTCTTTTTATATACTAATTTCCCATAGTTTGGTATATAAATATCACTACCTTCAACTATATGTTGACATTGTAGACAAAACCCACATTTGTACATTCCTCTATTGCCAGATCAGGCCTCCTGTGATCTTTCTATCATATTTGTAAAAGTTGTATCTTTTTTGTAGACAATATTAGGCACCATTCCCACTATATCTAGATAGTCTTTACTGGTAGTAAATAAATTCCATTTGTGTTGAATTATTTGCCTGATGCCTGTAAACTGCTTATTATATTTAAAAATAGCAGCTCTACTAAAGGTTTTGGGCTCAGTTCTGGCTTCCCCTTCATGAAGAGTATCAAAGCCTTTACCTAATAATGGGAAAAAATGTCTGTTTTCTCTCTTAATAACAACTTCCTTTAGTATATTAGCCACAAAATCTAAGGGGTAACCCCTCCTTACTAACATACCTGTAAGAATATGAATTTGATCTAAAAAAATCATGGTAATTTGACACCATCCTTGCTAATCTAACCCCCTGTCCTTTTACCAATAACTTTTTCTGATGTAAAGGATGGAAACTACTAAAATGCAAAAGTGTATTGGAGTATGTGGGTTTCCTAAAGATGGTAGTCTCAAAACAATTATCCAATTTATTTTTACTGATGGTGATATCTAAGTAGTCTATCCTATCATGGGAAATAATATGTAAGAATTCAAGGAAATCCGTACTTTCCTTAATAAATAAAAGGAATTCTTTAAGTACATCCTCGCTGTAGTTCCATAGGATTACTATGTCGTCCAAATAGTGCCCATAGTAATTCCAGTACTTTGCAAAGGGACTAGTAAAAATGAATTCCATTTCCCAATATGCTAGAACTATGTTGGCAAAAATAGGGGCACAAATGGACCCCATAGCTACACCTTTACATTGTTTGAATAGCTGTTCTTCAAAGACAATAATATTGGGATCTAAAATTAGTTCCATGAGACTCTGAATAGTAAGAATACGATCATGTGACAAATCAGTATGTTGACAAAGAAATAAATAAAACCATTCAATACCAATACTATGTGGAATTACAGAAAACACATCTTTTATGTCTATTGTCACAAAGATCAAACCTTCGTTATACATATTCTTATTAATCTTCCTTAGTAAATCCCATGAATCCTTCACAATCCAGTTGCAGTTGGAAATAATGTTTTTTAATTGTAAATCTGCAAATTTAGCAATAAAATATGTTGTGGATGCTTTTGCATCAACTATAAGTCTAAGGGGGGGGGGGGGTTGGCTAAATCCTTATGTAATTTTGGTATACCAAACATTGTTGGAGTTTTTGGACATTTCACTTCCATAAAGGACTGTCCGTCTAAGGTAATTTGTCTGTTTAAAAGAAGTTCTTCTAATAATATGTCAACTTTTCTATATAAAATGTTTTTCTCATTCAAGCTGACCTGACAATATGTATTAGAATGTAGGATAGCAAACATCTTATTAATATATGAATTGTTATTCTCGATAGCCAACCCACCCCCCTTATCTGGTTTCATCATTCTTATCGTGCTGTTTCTGCATAAATTCTGTACTAATTGCATCTCATGTGTACTCAAATTATTCTCTACTTGTACTGAGCCATCCTTGACTTTAAACACCTTTCTAATATCATATTCACACATCATCTCAAATGTCTGCACCACAGGGCCTCTCTACTTATACTGAGCCATCCTTGACTTTAAACACCTTTCTAATATCATATTCACACATCTTCTCAAATGTCTGCACTACAGGGCAAAGGGGGGGTTAAATAGGCTGTTTTTTAATATAAATCTGTATTGTTAATATTAGAAACTCCTTCTTTAAAACAAAACTGAAAATTCAGTTTTCTTGTATACAGCTTCAAGTCAATTAAGACATCATCCAAGACTGCATTCTTGCTTGGAACAAAGGACAGACCTTTATCAAATACATTAGCAATATCATTATTAAAAATGATGTCACTATAATTGTAAATCTTAAAATCATCACTTTTGTTACATAAAATCTGAACAGAAGCCTCATCTAAACTGCTGTTAAAAAAACATTTATTTCTTCTAATACATTTTCCCTCTCCCCCTGTAGTTGTAGTTGTATTGCCTCATTCCCCTCTCTGATTCTTTAGCCGATCGGACCTCCTCAGAGGGGGGAATTCTAAAGGGTCAATGTTAAACTCAAAATCAACATCCATTTGGTAATTTTCACCACCTACATCCTTATCTGGACTATTAACATGACTGTATTTGTTAAATTTGTTTTGACTTGCGGGAGAAGGTGGATATGCTCTCTGTTGGGCATAATCTCTTTCGTCCCTTTTAAGTTTTCCCTCTTTCTTATATTTAAGTTCAGCAATAAACTGATCGACACTTTTAAAAATATTATCATACTGTGTTTGTTTAAATTCAAATAGTAAATCTGACTGTATACAATTATTGATATATTTGATTTTGTCAGACAAATTTACCATTTTTCTGTCGTTATCTTTAATTAGACAGTCCAAAAGTTCACATCCATATCTATTGAAAAGCTGTATCAATTCCAGATGTAACTCAGAATCCTTAACTAAGCCTGTTGGATAACGCCATAATCGGAGTCCCTTCGGATTCTGCTCCCTCCGTTTACACTCATGGAGGTAGCTATTTTCTAATTGTAGCTTACGGTAATCAAGAGTTAGCGATTCTAATTGAATTTGCTGTTGATTCAATGAACAGCTGATGTCTTTACTATTCGATGGTGCAGAACGCCACTCACGGTCACCATCAAGCCACTGGCTAAGAGACCTCCTTCTATTAAAGGAAATACCGCTCCTGGAAGTACCAGGGTTTGGGGAAGTCTACTCCTCATCTCTCCCCGATGTGTTAGAACTCATATGATGATGACGTTGGGCCGGTGTAATACCATTAGTGCTCGTCTCATCCTCCCCAACATTACTGCTTGCACGTCTAGGCTGAAAAGTCTGCAAACTCTAAATGTGTGTTTTTATATTCAGTGGCTAACTGTTAACTGTAAAATGCCAGTATGTTGTTGTTGTGTCTTTCAGCTTTTCCCGATTAGGGGTCGCCACAGCGGAACTCCGGTCCGCTAATGATTGGCAGTACGTGCTGAGTTGCCAGCTCTGATGCACAACCTTCAACGAAGGTATGCCCATTCACGCATGTCTCCACACAGAAGACGCTCTAGCTGAGAATTGAACAGGATGTCTTACTGTGAGGCGACAACGCTACCGCAGCACCACCACCGCAAAATGCCAGTATAATTTTGTCAAAAAGGATCTACTTTAATGTCTGACATTTGACTATTATTTATGTTTTTACTTATATTATATTCTTGTCTACTTTTATGTGTAATACCTCATTTTTCTGCACACTCCCATTTTATTGTACTTTTTTATTTATCTTTATGTATAATGCATCTTTTATTTTCTTCCATAGTTGGTATATATGTGCAAGGGTAGTACATGAAAAGGATATGAGGACGAGTACATCTACCTGACAATCAAATTGTAAATAAATAAATAATAAATCCAATCTTACTTAAGAAACCTAAATATTAACTTAAATATTAATAAAGCTTCATTTAGGATGAGATCTCCCAACATCAACATCATTTTTCAAAACTGAACAGAAAGCCAAAGATGCTTGTTAAATTTTTCTTAAGAAACTGAAATATTAGAAAGCATAATTTAATAAGACTAGGATGAAATCCCAAAATAAATTTATATAACATCAACATCTTATTTTCAAAACTGAACATAAAGTGAAAGATGACTGCTAAATTTTCAGAATGGTTTAATAAAACATTATTAATCAAAGATGCTTTATTGCAAAATAATCTCAAAAATATTTCTATTGATTCACTTTGACTAAAGCCTTATCAAGTTTCTCCCTCAAATATATATATATATATATATATATATATATATATATATATATATATATATATATATGTATACCGTATTTCTCCCAAAATAAGACCGGGTCTTATATTTTTTCTCCCGGCGAAATTCGCATTAGGTCTTACTATTAGGGGATGCCTTATCTACCCGCACCGTAAAACAATCTACCTTTATTCAGTTATTCATGTACAAAAATTGACATTAATTAATGAACACAAATCAACATTTCTTCATGTACAAAAATCGACATTTATTTATGTACACAAATTGACATTTATTTTGTACTTTTCTATTACTGGAGAACAGTTCTAATAACGAGTTGACAGCTGTGTGTGAATTCTAGATAAACAGTGCAACAAACATTTCAAGTCCAGAATATCTGTACCTTGGCTTTCACAGTTATTGAAATACAGTCATGTCATCTTCTTCTGGGACATTGTCATAAGTGTCCAACCCTCGGATTTTGACCTGAATTTCTTGCGACTCCATTTCCTGTAGCACCATTGGCCCCAGTCTGTCTTGTCTAGCAATTGAGCTCTCCTTAAATGAGCAACACATCTGTCAGTGATTTTATCCCATAACTTTTTCACCCAAGTCACGACCTCTTGCAGCCTAGGCTTCACAAAGTTTCCTTGCTGATTTCTCTCTATTCTATTTTCAATGTAGTCATTGAGTTCCATGCGCAAATGGTCCTTGAATGACTTGTTTATTGCAATATCAAGAGTCTGGAGATAGGCAGTCATTCCTGTGGGAATCGTTATTTGATCTATTCTCCTCCGTGCTAGAAATTTCTTTGTTTCTTTAGTATGGAGAGTGCTGGCTGAATCCCAGACTAGCAGACCTCTTTCGCCACCTCACAAAACAAGTGACAGCATTACATCGACCCACTTCCTTATAACTGCTTGTGTGCACCAGGCTTTTTTGGTTTCAAGAATGTAAAGGCTTGAAACACATTCAGTCTTATCTTTCTTGCCCTTACTAATGATTAGAGGTAGGGTTTTCTTTCCATCTAGATGAATTGCCAAAATACAGGTAACATGTACACTCTCGTAACCAGGGGAGGGAATGTAGATTGATGAGTCACCCATCTGATCAATTGTTCTTTGAGATCCTTGGCCCATAAACACTGCAATTTCATCCATAGCAATCATATTGGAGAGTTGGTATTTAGAAAAGTCAATGCCATCAACAAAGGACTTGAACACAAGTGCACGTTTAATAACTTCAGTATCTTCCAGCTTGAACAGTGTTGTCGATCTTCTTAGATACAGTTCATATCGCTGAAGGAAGCCATCCAGTCAATGTTGTGATGCTTTGAATTCTTCTGTGAATATTTCTAACTGTGGTGCTATTGCAAGGGTAAATGCTTAAATATCAGCCCTGTGCACAACCAAAGCCTTTGCTCTCCTGTTAGCAATCCACTCACAGATGATGTCTTCAAGCTCTGGAAATAATGGTTGCTGACCTGATCCACACTTACACTTCTTAGCATTTTCCCTCGTCGGCCTGTTGACTGAGGTTAACGTACACTGCCCGCCATTTTCGGACCATTCAGAGATCTAGCTTCTTCTCTTTACAGAAAGCCATCAGGTTCTTTCCACAGGAGTCCTCTACAATTCCTTTCTTGTACTTGACGGAATAGCTCTTTCTTTTTGCACTCATCTTGCCTGGGTAGGGGGGGTTAATTGAAGACTTATGTGACCAGAGTGGCAACACAAAATGGCGCTGGTTATGAAGAGAAGACACTACCACATCTGTTCATTACCATGAGTGCATGCTTCCCGCTCTTACTCTGTACTTTGACCGATTAAAGAGCACCTGCATGGGTTTATGGGCAAAGGATCTCAACCACCAAGTGTGAGTGATGATTAGGTTACAGTAAGTATCGGAACTGGGGCTTATTTTTGGTGTAGGGCTTATATCATGAACACCCTGGAAAAAGCATGCTAGGACTTACTCTCTGGTTAGGTCTTATTTAGAAAGAAATATGGTGTATATATATATATATATATATATATATATATATATATATATATATATATATATATATATGGGTCTACTATACATGAACGAAATTGCAGAAAGCCAAAACCCATATGGCAGAGACCATATGTCCGACTTCCGCAATTTCGAACATGTAAACTTAAAACAAACACACAACACTATCTCACTTTCTAAGTGTTAGCGGGGGGGCTATGCCCCCTGCACCCCCCCGTAACTTTAATATACCAAGTGCAAGATTGTACTACAGTGCTGAAATGGAAATATTTCCATTCCGCACTGCACGGATATGTCCGTTACACATGTTCGGGATTTCAAAGGTCGAATATATGGTCTCGGCCATATGGGTTTTGACTTTATGGCATTTTGACCATGTGTAGGGACCTATATATATATATATATATATATATATATATATATATATATATATATATATATATATATATATATATATAGATATATACATATATATATATATATATATATATATATATATATATATATATATATCTGTGGGGTACTCCAAAACATACTCCTAATAAAAAATAGACAGAAAAAAAAAAACTGAAATATTACATGCAGTATGGAAAACAATACACTTATCAGAATTAAGCTGAAGTCATATCCCGTGTAATAATTGGTCTCCAATTACCACAGCATATTTCTTTTAAAGAATGACTCCATCATTGCTGTTGTTATCATTGTCTTCCTAAGCGAAACAGGCTGGAATAATAATTACAGGATTTAATTGGAATCTACCTCTGTCGGCAATAGGAGTAGCACTAACTAAAACTGCATTAATTATTAGGAAAAACAAAGGTAAACTAAGTGGGAATCCTTACTTTATGCCACATAATACTGGTTATCTGGCTCTAAAATATCTATTAACAAGAGCTGCAAGAGTATTGCTCACAGATGCAACCTTTCAGAAATGAATAAAAAATTATCACCAAAGCCAGGAGATGAAAATATTGCCATATCACTTATTATGTAAACATATGTATATCGCAAGAGCAGACCCACATAATCATTTATATGTTTCCCTACCTTTAGTCAGTAAATCTTTAATATTGCATCCTTTGTTACCCTAAGCCATAGGGGATATCACTGTAAACAAAACATTGTATATCTGTAATTATAACAGCATGATTAATTAATAATCAGTCATACAAAGTGTAAAATGTCTCAAATTATGTAAATCGTTCTTATCTCTTTTTCTTCCAGATAAAACAAACAGTTACAGTAAATTATCAGGACTGAAAACAAGAATGTTATCACTTAATAAGTACCTATAAAAATACTGTAATAGCACAATTCTCTCCTGTTGCACCCAGTAAAGAAAGCAGAAATACTTCTGGGGTCTTTCCAGTTGTTTGATATATCTATTGTCTTAAATCCCAAAGGGGGCATTACATTTAATGATTAGCCTTATCACTCCTGATTATAATATGACAATGACCTATTTGGACCTGGAAGATATTCCCTTAATGATCTGTCACCCAAGCCCATCAATAAGAATTTGCACTTGTAAGCACCTGATGTTCTAAAAGCAGGCTTAAATTTAAAGCTAAAAACTTTAATAGAGTAGCATTTCTTATATTGTTTCCCCCATAGCATATGTCAAAGACAATACTCCACTTCAAAATAGTTGTTAGAGATGTTCGTACTTTGGTTTATGACTCCATCTTCTTTGGCCATCAGTTTAAAAAGGCCCCCGTGGTCATTAACGTAGTAATTATTTATGAACCTATGAACCTATGAAGTTATGAACTTATGACTATAACAGCAGAAGTCATGATGTCCTTCTACAGTGGATAGAAAAAGAGTACACATCCCTTTTAAAATGTCAGGTTTTAGTGATATAAAAAAATGAGACCACAATAAATCATTTCAAAACTTTTCCCACCATTAATGTGACCTATAACTTGTACAATTCATTTGAAAAACAAACAAATATGTTAGGGAAAAAAATATGAAAAATAAAAAGCATACATTAAGGTAGTTGCATAAGTGTGCACACCCTTAAACTAATACTTTGTTGAAGCACCTTTTGATTTAATTACAGCATTCAGTCTTCTTGGGTAGGAGTCTATCAGCATGGCACATCTTGACTTGGCAATATCTGCCCACTCTTCCTTGCAAAACCGCTCCAAATATGTCAGATTACGAGAGCATCTCTTGTGCACAGGCCTCTTCAGGTCACCCCACAAATTTTCTATTGGATTTAAGTCTGGTCACTGACGGGGCCATTCCAAAACTTTAATTTTCTTCTGGTGAATCCATTCTTTTATTGATTTGGATGCATGCTTTGGGTCATTGTCATGTTAAAAGGTGAAATTCCTCTTCATCTTCAGCTTTCTAGCAGATGCATGAAGGTTTTGGGCCAAAAATGACTGGTATTTGGAACTGTTCATAATTCCCTCCACCTTGACTAAAGCCCAGTTCCAGCTGAAGAAAAGCAACCCCAAAGCATGATACTGCCACCACCATGCTTCACAGTGGGGATGGTGTTCTTTCAGTGATGCAAAGTGTTGTTTTTGCGCTAAATGTACCTTTTGGAATTGTGGCCAAAAAGTTCATCATTGGTCTCATCAGACCATAACACATTTTCCCACATGCTTTTGGGAGACTTTATGCATTGTCTTGCAAATTTTAGCCAGGCCTGGATGTTTTTTCTGTTTAAGAAAAGGCTTCCATCTTGCAACCCTACCCCATAGCCCAGACATATGGAGAATATGGCAGATTGTTGTCACATCTAGTATACAGGAAACCAGAAGAAATGGCCTCTGCAAGTATGGCAGCTGCAAGGACTCAATTCAAACTGATTCCAAAACACAAATAAATCCAGCAGCTGTAGCACAAAGGATACTTTATTTAAATGTAGGATAAACTGCATGTAAAAAATGAGTATAAATCAGACCTGTTTCGGCAAAATAAGAATGCCTTCATCAGTGTAAAGAGAACAAATGCAATACTCATTTATAAAGTACACATATAGAGTCACTTGATTAGTGATTATAGATGCTCGTTAAGACCAGGAGGGAATAATCCACCTAGTTTAATGATCCACTTTTTTTCTTTTCTATTCAGTATGTCATGCCAGCCCATTTTGTTTGATCTATGTGCAGTAATTTTATCAATAATAATCAAATTAAATGAAGCACTTGGATGTACCAAAGTATGTGTTTGTGGTGTTTGATCTCACTAAAATGTTCACCAATTCTGAATTTAACCAGACGGGAGGTTTGTCCCACATAAAAGGATGAACAGTGACATGTAGCAAGATACACAACCCAATCAGATTGGCAGTTGGCATAAAAACCTATGTCAAAAACCTGACTGGTGTTTTACTGCTAAAAGAGGTGAATTTAATGAGTTTGGTACAGTAGGAGCAATGTCCACAAGGGAAACAACCAACTAATTGGTCACCTGAAAAAGTAGTTTGTGATAAAGGCAATTTGGACAGTGAAAAATATTTGTAATGGTTGAAAAGAGAACCCTAATTTCTACCTTTCTTGTAAGTAAAGGCGCATCTAGTTGGTAAAATCGTAGATAAAGTGAAATCAGTCAACAAAATATTCCAATGATGATGAACACTATGAATTAGTGAATTAGTATTATGACCATAAGTGGTCAAAAACCAGATGACTGAATCATCAGCACAATTTTTATCCTTATATTGAAGCAGGTGTGCCCTCTCTAAGCCATCAACATGGTGTGCAGCATTATATATTTTATTTTTTATTTATTTTATTTTACATTTGTTAACCGGGGGTGTCTGACTGAGCCAGCCAAAAGAGCCAAAAGTAGAGGCCCGGGAGAAAAGCCCCACAAAAAAAAATTACAGAGAAATTTAGTTATTTATTTAGTTATTTAGACATAACAATATACACACAAAGAGACAATTTTACATGACATGTTACAAACATGGTAGCGGCACAAATAGAAAAAGTGAAAAATCAAAAAAAAAAAATATTAATAATAAAAATAATTTGTGGTGTTGTTTGAACTGTGAATGTAGGTAGATTACACATAGTACACATACACAGTAGTACATAGGTAGTAGACATACATTGTGTTGTGAGTTGGTGTGAAGAGTAAGATTGAATTATATTAGATTTTGTATAAGATATCCTATGTACATGTTATCCGCTTACCTGGGGCCTGGGGAGCAACTTTGGCACTGCCACTTATGAGTGAATTTGAGCCTGGCTTTGCTCTTGAATTTGACTTTGATGATGTGTTTTGAATGCTAGTAGTTTTAGAGTTCCATTTTTGCCACTCCAACTACTATATAGTGCATCTCCAAAGCTATAGTAGTAGTTGGTGTGATCTTCTAGTGAGCCTTTAGCTGGTTCTGGGAGGCCTTTTGGCTGAGGGAGCATGTACTCAGAGGTTGAGGGGGAGGTACACTTGGCTGAGGCAGTAATAGATAGAGATTGTAGGTTAGGAGCCATTGTAGGTTCAGGCCTTGGGCAAAAAGCCAGTGGAGCTGTCTCAAAGAGTTAGTGCAAATGTCTTCAGCTAAGAGCAATTTGCAGTTATAGCTAGTTTTTGCTTGCTTATCCATTTCCATTTTGCTTAGTTCAGAGTTGGGTAGATTAGTCAGAATGGGAGATGCATAGTTAGCAGAGGCGAAGTTGGGAGCATTGGCTGTTGTTGGTATGTTGGTTTGTTGGTAAGAGTCGGAACCAGTATCGTAGCCCCTATTCTTGAATCTAGTGATGAGATCATGTCTGTAGAAACTGTAAACCTGTTCATCAGAACAGATATGTTTACCACATATAAACTGGGATTTTGGGATGTTAAGACAAATGTGAGGAGGATGAAAGCTGGAGGCGTGGAGGAGTGAGTTATATTGGGGGAATTTACAATGTACCATAGTGGACAAAGTACGATCGATGTTCCTGGTTATGCTAACATCCAAAAACATGATCTTATTTAGATCATAATTGACTGCAGACTCAATACCCCATTTATTCTCATTTAGATAGTTAACAAACTCATGTAGGTATTCAATATCAGACCTCCACACCATCCAGCAATCATCCAAATATGTCCTCCAGATGTCTATTTCATCAAGGTAAAGGTTATGAGAGCGGTCATAGATTATATGTTCCTCAAAGTAGGCCATAAATAAATCAGCATGGATGGGGGCAAATGAAGCACCCATGGCAGTGCCCTTATTTTGAAGATAACATTCACCTTGATAAAAAAAGACATTCTTGGTAAGAATATGTTCACAGAGAATAATAAGAAAAGTGTTGAAACTGGGTGGATATAGTTCTGATAATGTTAACCAATATTCAAGTGCATCAATGCCAGCCCAATGCGAGATGTTAGTATAAAGAGCTTTAACATCAAGAGTGCACAGAAACCAACCTGGTTCCAATTGTGTGTCAGAAATTACCCTTAGAAATTCCGTGGTATCTCGGATACGAGAATGTACCCATTTGAGAAGGGGCTTAAGATATCTGGTTAGATATATAGAGAGAGGTTCAGTTAATGATTTTCTACCTGCAACAATCGGTCTACCAGGAGGGTTGTTAACATCCTTATGAATTTTTGGCAAAAAATATATGTATTGGGGGGTTGGTTCATCCACAGTGAGATGTAAAGTATTTTGACTGATTATACCCTCATCCTTAGCTGAAAGCAAGAATGTATCAATCTTCTTTTTAAATGACTGGGTGGGGTCAATAACCAAATGTGAGTAGTACCTAGCATCCAAGAGTTGTCTTTTAGCCTCCATGTCATATTGTGTCCAATCCTGCACCACAACAGCACCCCCCTTATCGGCCATAAGTATAACTAGTTGATGATTATTAGCCATATTTGAAATCACCTCCATTTCCACCCTGGTTGTATTATTGGGTTTTAGCCTGATTTCATTAGCATGAAAATGCAAATCCTTAAGGATGGATTTCTGAAACAGAGACACAGTATGATGCATTGGTGGCATAAATGTTGAATTATGATATCTGAATTCATGTTCTGAGACACTAGTTTCATTATCATGAAAAAGCAATTTCAAATTTAGTTTTCTACAAAATATCAAGACATCATCCACCAAACTGTCTTCGGACACAAAGAAGCCAGGGATATATGAAAGGACTTTATTCAATACCTTAAGTTCCACATCAGAAAGGGTATAGGAAGAAATATTACAAACATTTATTGTTTCTTGGTGATCAACTGTATCAGGGTCTGCAGATCATCGACCCTGCTTGTGTTTCCTCCTACCCTTCTGCGTTTGGGCCTAAAGGGACAATGTTGCTGGAGCATTTGTTAGCTGGTGAGCCTGTAACACCAGAGGTATTTGGTTCATAGCTGGATGAAGACTCATCCACAATAGACTCAGGACCAGAAGATGATGCCTTTTTAAGAATAGCACATGGGTGTTTCCTCCTAATAGTATTTTGTGATTGCTGTGAAAACCTAACCCATTTGGACATGTCCTTGGTAAATGGGTCCCCACGTTCATAGTCAGACAGGTCCCTGAGGAATTTCTTCCTCTTCCTGTCCTTTAGTTGTTGTTGCAACTGTAATAAATCATTGGTTAAAGTTTTAAAGCCAGAACTGTAACCAGGTTGGCCATCAAATTTATTAAGTTCCTCACCCAATTTAGTGAGTTTAACAATATCAGAATCAATAATACGTTCATAGTGTGCAATCAAAATATGGACAAAGCTCATCGTGGCCTTGTGCTGAGCATCAGCCCATTCATTTAACAAAATCTCATCAGGATTATTTACTAAGGGTTGGGTATAGATCCTTAGACCATGAGGGGTAATGTTCTTAGCCAAATACGCCTTGAATAACTTACAATGCCAGACGTTACTGCTCAATATCTGCAGACTTTTATTATCTAATATACAACCAGTACTTGCCAGAAATTCCTACAGCTCCTTCACTGTTGCTGTAGGTCTCTTGGCGGCCTCCCTGACCAGTTTACATCTTGTCGTTTCATCAATTTTGGAGGAATGTCCACTTTGTGATGACTGTCTTCACTGTGTTCCATGGTATAGCCAATGCTGTAGAAATTTTTTTGTACACTTCTTCTGACTGATACCTTTTAACAATGAGATCTCTTTGATGCTTTGTAAGCTCTCTGCGAACCATGTTTTTTGTTATAGCAGGCAACTGTGTAAATGTCAGAAAAATCCTACTAGGACAGCTGAACTTTATTTAGGGTTAATCAGAGTCTCTTTAATTGATGGCAGGTGTGTACCCAAGAAGACTGAATGTTGTAATTAAATCAAAATGTGCTTCCTGAAATTATTAGTTTAAGGGTGTGCACACTTATGCAACCAGCTTATTGTATGTTTTTTATTTTTTATATTTTTTCCTCTAATAGATTTGTTTGCTTTTCAATTGGATTGTACAGGTTATAGGTCACATTAAAGGTGGGAAAAGTTTTGAAATGATTTATTGTGGTCTCATTTTTTTATATCACAAAAACCTGACATTTTAGCAGGGGTGTGTACACTTTTTATATACACTGTACATAGAGCAGCTGATCATAAAACAACTTGAAAAATCCCAGAGGTACCTACTGAGTAGACTATGGGCTTAAAAACTCTACACTGCTTGAAAAACTGGAAGCACTGTTCCTTTATTCAGTGTCTAATTGACTCCTGAGGGGAGATCAATGCCTTGCCCTCCACCCTTTTAGGGACCCAGTGGTCCATGATCTCTTGTATTTCCATAAGTTGAGTAGTTTCACAAAACACAGAATAAGCCATCTAAATCTTTACCAGCAGATAATAAAACAAATTGGAGAAATAGGTTCATTACACAGCACTGCTCCAACCCCCACTGCAAGGTGAACGGTATGATACATCATTTTCCTTCAAAAACTGAACTGTATAATTGGATGGGTATTCACAAATTCACCCCTGGCTTTACTGGTCTGGCTCGCCTTGAGAGAGGAGATTCAGTCTGGGTGTGGGTCTAGTAAAGCTTAAATGACCACAACTCAGTTGCCTTGTTTTTCCTATGATCCTAATTACCTTGTCTGGGACTAAACCCCACTCCTGCCATTGATCACAATGAATAAACAGCATACAATGAAGATGTCCATTCCCATCAACTCCCTATAGGAATAGTGTGGTACAGCTTGCCTTTGAATCTCTCAGAGACACAAATTATTTCCACAATGTACTGCTCAGGAACAGAGCACGTGGCTAGTTTACATTCATTGCAACCCCTCCCCTCCCATTTGTCACATTTGTATGCAGCAAGAATGCTGTAGTGATAATTGTCAAAACCTTCGCACCACTGTAATGCTGCAGTGGTGTCTGAAGTGTTACCTCATAACACACTGAGAAATTTTGCTTGAAACAAGATTGCACAGTATATTATGTACTCCTGAATCCTACCTCCACCCCATTCTGAAAAGAAAAGCAGATGCAGTGTTAGAAATGAGTATATAGAAATACATTACTTTGCTATAACAAGAACTAACTAAGGAGATGCAATGGAGAGCAGTTTTATAAATTAGTGCACTTAAAGACAATAAATCAAGACAATAATAAAGGAGTACTCAAACGGGGCAAGACCTCCATTACATCTTAAGAATGATACAACATAGATGTCAGAATGACATTTTGTACTTGTTCAGGATTTTTTGAAAAATAAGAATTTATATTGAATGGGGCAGAGTACAAAATACAGTATTCAATCTTAACACACAAAAGCAAAATGTGTGCATGATGAATTAATATCTGTGGAAATGTTCTTGATTCTCGAATTAAACAAAGTTATTTGAAATATAAGAAATGCCACACTGCGAACTTTACTTCACTGAGCATTTCAATGATCTTGTATGAGTGCCAGTTTACATTTCTCATTAACCTGTTCTGAAGTCACTTTGATTAAAAATCAGAAATAGGTACAGTCAACGAGTACAAACCCATAAAGCAAAAACCTAATAAACTGTAGTCATCTGCTTGCTTTATGGGAATCATAAGTGTTCAGTTACTGACCATCTGAAAGGTTATTTGTATGACTCATTATATAGAAAGCCATTCAGCTGTGGAGTGCTTACTGTTTTTTTTTTCTCATTATGAATTCGTCTAGTGGGTCTTATCTGATTTTGAAATATAAAATATAAAAACTAGAAAACAGAAATGGTATTATTGACCTTTGCTGTTTCTACATTGATTAATAATGCTTCCCCCCTTTGCACATAACTATACTTTGGGAAATGCAGCAGGAATAATTATAAAACATACTTTTTCATTTGCAGATTAGTCTGGGTGCAGCAGTCACACGCCTAAGTAACAAGCATCAGTTTCCATCATTTCTACGGACAATGCCAAGTGATACATTTCAATACCCAGTACTAGCTCATTTGGTTACATACTTTAGTTGGACCTGGATAGGGATAATTGCTTCAGATAATGAATATGGTCTTCAGGGTAGTCAGGACTTGAAAATGACACTTAGCCATAGAGGAGTATGTGTTGCTTTCACAGTAATAATTTCAGTAAACTTCTCAAAGAAACAGTTGCTACAGATCACAGATATAATCAGAAAGTCCACTGTGACTGTTATTGTTATCTATGCAACCCGAACCGAGCTGATGCCCTTAATGGCTGAAATTGGCAGTCAAAATATTACAGATAAAACCTGGGTGGCCACGATCAGTTGGATAATCTCTCCTGTTTTCTCCAATAAAGCAGCATGGAAAACACTTGATGGAACATTTGGTCTTGCTGTCCACAGAGGACTGATTCCTGGTTTCAAAGAATTTATTCAGGCACTACACCCTTCCACATTTCCTGATGACATTTTTTTTAAGTCATTTTGGGAGGAAGCCTTTGACTGCTATTGGGCAGCTGAAGATAATTTTATGGAGTCAGGCAACATAAACCAAACACTTTCACTTTGCAAAGGAACAGAAAACATGAAGGACTATGAAGTCTCTAAATTTAATTTATTTGATTTCAGATATGGCTATAATACCTATAAAGCAACACTTGCAATTGCACATGGATTACATGATCTCATTTCCTGTGAAACAAATAGTGGGCCTTTTGCTAATGGAACTTGTGCAAATACTGATCACATAAATCCATGGCAGGTAAGATGCCACATAATCTAATATATGATATGTTTGCTCATTTTATCTTATGGACCAATACAAAATCTAAGACAAAGTCAATTGCTCCTTTCGTTGTTTGACAATTGTTCCAAAACTTGTTAGCTCTCTCTTATTTTATGTGTACAGTAGCGTCACTCAGAACTAGTAGTAATGTTCCTGGGGCTGTCAGACACAATGGTTTAGGTCATGTTACCAAGTTAAATATTGACAATTAGTTTATTTTTTAATTATCTGTATCAGGTTGTTGTGTGTGTTTAATGTATTAATTCTCAGTCTCACCTAATTAACATATTCCCATAATAATTCATGCATTTAAAATATGTCTTTACATTTCATACCTTACATCACATACAGTTCATTGTAAAGTAAAGTGCATATTTAAAATAAATCACTGTTTCTCAGATCTTAGATTAAATGTCTTGTAATTTTTATCTATAACATTTATTCTCTTTTTCTCCAACTCTAGTATGATTTCCTGAGTCATCTGACTTAATTACTTTCTGAATCTAGCTTGTCAACTCAGATATTACAAGAATTTAAATGTGCACACCTCCAGACTCTATATAGAAAATAGTGTAGTGCTAGATGGCCCAGTTAATAGCTGAAAATTGTCTTTAGACCATACTTCATTGCTGGCTAAGAAATGTTAAATAACTAAACAACTAAATAAATAAGTAAATATATTTAAAAATAAAGTGTCTTACAGAATACAATGAAAGCAATCATGTAGCTGTTAGAATCTCCTTGTGTTCTGACTGAAGAGTGCTTCTCAAATCTGGAAATATCACACTAAGTATATTTTTGGCATGTTAACTTTTCATAGTTCTGCACTGTCTTAATTTTTGCTTGACTGAAATATTTATATATTTGCTAGCATTGTTTTCTGTTTTCTCATCTGTTTTGAAAATGGTCCCCCCATTCCTGTGGTGTTCTTAAAGATGGTAAAACTGGTCTAACAGCTTTTTTTGCTATCTGATTGCTTCAAGGCTTGCTGATTTAAAAATAGCCCCTGTTTGTAAATTCCTTCATACCATTGTTAGAATCTCCTTGTGTTCTGACTGAAGAATGCTTCTCAAACAATCTGGAAATATAGCGTTGATAAGTATATTTTTGGCACTTTAACTTTTCAGAGTTCTGCACTGTCTTAATTTTTACTTGACTGAATTATTTATATATTTGCTGGCATTATTTTCTGTTTTCTGATCTATTCTGAAACTGGTTCCCCCTATTCCTGTGGTGTTCTTAAAGTTAGTAAAATTGGTCTAACAACTTTTGGGTTATCAGATTGTTTCAAGGCTTGCTGATTTAAAAATAGTCCCTGTTTGTAAATTCCTGCATAGCATTGTTAGAATCTCGTTGTGTTCTGACTGAAGAGTGCTTCTTAAACAATCTGGATATACAGCGCTGATAAGTACATTTTTTGGTACTTTAACTTTTCAGAGTTCTGCACTGTCTTAATTTTTGCTTGACTGATTTATTTATATATTTGCTGACACTGTTTTCTATTCTCTGATCTGTTCTGAAACTGGTTTTCTCCCTCCCACCTACCCTATTCCTGTGGTGTTGTTACTCCCACCCACCCTGTTCCTGTGGTGTTGTTATAGTTGGTGGCTTTGCAGTTGCCTGCCCTTACTGTAAATTTGATCTGGGACACTCCTTCCAGTCTGGTGCTCATTCTACCTAATACAGAGAGAACATTTGAGAAGGCCAACCCACTTAGGTTCTTAACCTTGAATTATCTTCTGCTCCTCCTTTCTCTCTTTGCACTTTAATAAAAAAATAAATCTAAGCTTGTTTCTTGTTTCCTGCCTTTCCTGTAGCTAATCTAGTCCAGATACAGATTTGCTGTATACAGGACTGTTGATAAGCTTCTGAGCCCCCCCAAGCCTTTCTGTGTTGGAGGGAAGCCTTCTAGCTTATCAGTGGTAGTGGTAAGCACTAGGTAACCTATCTACCACAAGAAGAGTGGTTTCTGGCCCAGAAATTGTAGTTTCTTGGTCGTTTGGGTAGTATTTCCATCACTTTCAACTTTCTGGTTTAAAAGTCCACATCTGCACATGTTTTTCACCTTTCATGTAAATAGTCTAGTCCAGATACATATTTGCTGTGTCCAGGACTGTTTATAAACTTCTGAGCCCCCCAAGCCTTTCTGTGTTGGAGGGAAGCCTTCCAGCTTATCAGTGGGAGTGGTAAGCACTAGGTAGCTTATCTACCACAAGAGGACTGGGTTTTGGCCCAGAAATTGTAGCTTATTGGCTGTTTAGGCAGTTTTTCCATCTCTTTCAACTTTCTGGTTTAAAAGCCTGCATTTGCATTTGTTTTCTGCCTTCCCTGTAACTAGTCTAGTCCAGATACAGATTTGCTGTATCCAGGACTGTTTGTAAGCTTCTGAGCAGTGCCAAAATCTGCTCTTCAATTTTTCTCTTATATCTGCTAGTTGTCTCCTCTCCTTCACTTTTGCTAACTTATAAGTTTAGCACTTTACCAAGCTTCTTGTAGCAATTATTGTAGGACACAAAATTGCTACCAGCACTAAACGTTCTATCAGAAAACAGCTCCAGTACTTATTATTAATGTCCCCCCACCAGGCATGTTTAAAGGTCAGTTCCCTGTGCTTTCTCCTATTAACCTGGTGAACTTGGGCATCCTGATGCAATGTAGAAACTGCCTCATGTACACTGACAACCCTTTCCTCCTATTTCCCAGCACTCAAACTTGTTAGAGATGCACTTATATATCCAAATTGGAAGCCGCACACTCTCCAGCCAAGCTGGGAATAGCTGATCAAGAGGAGAAGGTCAACACTTGCACCACACCACATGGAACACACAGCCCTCCAGAACACACACCAGTATTGCCTTCACATAAAAACACAAACCACACACCCACCTTCACGGAGGCTCTCAATAAAATTCTACCCAAACAGCAGAGACCTCCCAGGCAGAAACACACTCGACCACCACAACACAACACTAATCAGGAGACACATATCTCTCTTAAACAGTGTGCCACTCAACCAAAGCCCCTAAGGCAAAACAGCATGCCTGACACACTAGTAATAGGTGACTTAATAGTGAGGCACACTAATGTCCCACTCACTAGGTTGAATAAGGAAAAAGTTACAGTCAGCTGCCTGTCAGGTGTCAGGATCCTCAGGTCTCTCAACAACAGGTACAAATATGACTCTGTCATTGTACATGTCGGTCTGAATGACCTGAGACATACCTCCCTGGACTACATGAAAAGAGACATGGAGGAGCTCTTGGATTATGTAGCCCAGGTGGGTATGACCCTAGCCATGAGCATCAACCTATCATCACCCAGAATTATACCATAGTACAAGTAGAAAATGATTGATTTCAACAATTGACTACGTTTCTGGTGTCATTATAAGGGGATCCAGTATCTGTCTGCCTGGGATGACATGACTGACAGACCTTGATGCTTTGCTAGAGATGGCCTGCATCTGTCACCCCTGGGCTTCTGGCTACTGGACAAGGCTCTTTCCACCCCTATAGTGCCTTTTTTAGATGGTATTCCAAAGACCAAATTACCACTGTAACAGCTACAAACAAATTCAATCCGAGGGTCATGCTGCTCAATGCTAGAAGTCTACATTTCAAAATGCACTCACTCAAAGCACTCCTTAAAATGGAGAACATCGACATTTGTGTTGTAACAGAGACCTGGTTCAAGGCAGCAGAAAGCACCCCTGCAATACCAGGCTATAACTCATTTCACACTTTTCGGCCCCAGAACTTGGACCAAAGCTCCAAAAGTGGTGGTGTTTCCATAATGATAAAGGATGTGCACACCTCCAGACTGGTAGCCCAACATAACTCATCTGAGATAATTCAGGAGCAACTAACATTGGGTAAGACAGCGATTCAGGTCATAGCCTGCTATAGGTCCCCAACCATGTCCCAAGACTCACACTCCACATTCCTAAGCACCCTGGAGAATATTAGGGTCTAACCTAACAATCTCATACTGGGCAACCTCAACTACCTCTCATTAAGTGGGAAAACTACTCATGTTCCAATACACTTGCCCAACATTTCCCAGAATTCATTAATTCCAATGCCCTGGACCAGCTCGTTCTTACCCCCACTAGAGGTAGCAACATCCTTGACCTGGCCATTATTAACATGGGTGGCCATTGCTCTACACCAATAGTCAACTCCTCCCTGGTTAGATCCGACCACAAACTAATCACCTTAAAAATCCACACCCCCCCCCCCTGCAAAGGTTACCACCATGAAAAACTTCTCCAAAGCTAACTTTGGGCTCCTAAAAACAGAGGTGGCTAACTTCGCGGCACCCATACAAATGGAGAATAGTTGAATGACCACTGAATTATACACCAATGCCCTATACAAAAATGTACACAAATGCATGGATCTCGCCATACCCAATAGAACCAAGACACTCTCATCCAAAATAAGGTAGTCAATCTGGTACTCCCCTGCCATAAACAATCTCTACAGCAGAAGGAGGAAACTGATGCAGAATAAGGTGAAGTCCCAAGAATGGAAAAACTCCCTTATAAGCCTCAACAAAAATTTGAGATGCCTCATCAAATCTTCTTAAGCTAGCTATGAAAACAGAATTGCAACAGATTGTAAAGACAACAACAAGGCCTTCTATAGTTATGTAAAGAATCTCCAGGCAATACCCAGATTTGCACTGAGCTACTGCACAATGGTACCTCCTATACCGACCCAACAGATATTGCCAATATACTGGCTGACAGATTCAGTGCCAACTTTACCCCCCAAAGTACCAATCACAATACCAGTAGATTGCCAGGCACCCAGTATTATTGCTGCACAGGTTAAAACAGCACTGTTCAAAGCCAAGAATACAGCTTCTGTGGGACTTAACAATATCCTTGGCTGTGTTCTACATGAACTACAGAGTGAACTAGCATCCCACATGTATGCCCTGTTCAATCACAGCCTCACCTAAGGCTTTGTCCCTACTTAATGATGCACTGCTACAGTCATCCCTCTCCGCAAAGGAGGAGCGACTACAGACCCTGGGAACTATTGCCCCATTAGCCTGACAAGTCTGATATGCAGAGCTATGGAACATATCATCATGGACCTAATAAACAAGGATATAGGGAATCTCGAAACTCTGGATCCTACACAGTTTGATTTTGTGAAGGGTAGACCATGCCTGCTCAACTGGGTCGACTTCTTTGTGTCAGTCACCAGAGCTGTGAATGAAGGCAAGGTGACTCATACAGCCCACCTTGATCTGGCAAAGGCCTTTGATACCATTCCCCCACTCAGGAATCATAGAAAAACTCACTAAGCTAGGCATCAACCCCTATATCACTAGGTGGGTTGCAAACTGGCTCACAAATAGAACCTACAATGTGAAAGTAGCTGACACCAAGTCAGACTGCTGACCAGTCACGAATGGAGTCTCACAGGATTCGGTCCTGTGTCTTCTCCTGTTTGGTATCTACTTCTCTGAAGTCCAGGCCAACATGAAGGGACTCTGGCTGACAATGTTCACAGATGATTGCAAGTTGGGAGCTATTATTAACTCCCCAAGTGATGCTGACATCCTACAGAAAGGCATCACTGAGACCAACGACTGGTGTCAGAACCATGGCCTTAAGCTCAATGCCAAAAAATGTATCATCATCCCCCTTGGGACAAACCCGGTTCCCTTGAATTACCACATCGATGGTAGTCCACTGAACACAGAAGGCGTTATAAGAGATCTGGAAACACAGGTTGACAGCAACCTCTCTTTTGACCACCACATTGCCACTGTGGTCAGAAAGTCCTTCTGTGTGGCACATCTCAAAACTAAGGGTTTTGCATCCAGGAAGACATAGGTCATTGTCTCCCTCTAATCTTCCCTCATTAGGCTAATCATCGAGTACAATGCCCCATTTGGCATGTACCTCACTAGACACCTACAATGACTGGAGAGACTGCAAAAGTACCTCACAAAGAGTATACTAGGCCTTAAACACATGTCCTATATGGACAGATTCAAAAACTCCAACTATTCTCTGTCTCATATCGCCTACTTAGAGGCAATCTCTGCTTGACTTACAAAGCCATGTCTGACCCAGCTCTGTTAGAAATGCTACTTCTAAAGAAATCCCAATCTCTCCACACCACATGCTCTAGTGACCTCACTCTCATTACCACAATCAACAGAACAAGCTGGAGGGACAGGTTTATAACCCAGAGACTGCCCATGCTATGCAATAGACTTCCCATACATGTCAAGCAGAGCACCTCACTGGCCCTCTCCAAGATAAATCTTGATGAGTGGATGGGAAATAGAAAATTCACCCTGGGGATCACTCTAGTTTCTCTACTTGACAGAGGCATTGGGAACTAAGGTCAGGTGGCACGATGCCAGGGTAATCCTATGGGCTAGGTTTGTAAAGGCTCCAGGGCCATTAGCCTAGTACACACCTATGAACCTATTAAGTATTTTCGGGATAAAGTCTGCCTAGTCATAACTCAAAAATATAGTCTGGGCACAGACAGATTTGTCCAAATACACTTTGAGGATCCTGTGGAGTTGGCAGGTAGGAAGTTAGGGATGGGAGGGTTATAAATAAAGGTATTAAGAGTTACATAATTATTAAAAGACAAGTCTGGGAGAAGAAAGGATTAAGGTGGAGAGAGTAAGGAAGGCGGAAGTGAGGTCGTATGGGTAGGCTTTTGCTGATTAAAAATTTCTGAACAAGTGGGAAATCAGTCTTTTGGTGTGGGGTTTTATTTATTGATTCAGGTTCCACATCCAAGCAACCAGGGAAGTGAAGCCTACTCATTTGGTAGCCATGTAGAAGTAGGTTAGAAGCTTGAATTAGGCAGTGAGAAAGGGAGGCCTTCTTCGTTTTTTTTTTTTTTTTCTCTTGCTCTCTCTCCATGATCCCAGACATTTTGAGGTAGAGAGAAATGGGAAACATAGGTTCTGATAGCTGGTTGATGGCAGGCTGTGAGTGAGGTTGGATGTGTTTTATTGTTTGGGTGCCATAGCAACAGTTCATGGTTTTAGGTAAATCGGGTAATGGCGGTGCTTCTTTTATAAAATGGAGTGGAAAGTTATATAGTGTTCTTGTCAGGTGATGTTTTGGTGATTTTTTGTGGAATGTGTAGCTGGTTAGGTTGCTGTGGCATATCAGGTTGGAGGCCAGATGTTCTATTGCTTTATGTGTTGCAGGGCTTGATTCTAAAAAAGAAGGGAGGATAGCCTGGTTGATTGCAGCGTGAAGCAGATGTGCTTGTTCGCTGAGTTGTGGGAAGTTGGGAGGGTTACAGTTCTGTCTTTCTCTTCTAGCAGGTTTGTCTAACATGGCATATCACACGAGCAGTAATGTGCAAGCTGGGGGAGGGGAACAGGTGAGGAATGTTTTTTTCTCTTGTATAGTAGCACATTTATATGATTAAAAAACACAACAGAAATTGAGAGTATGGGATGGGGTGGACATTGTTGCAGCATTGGTGAGTGTGTTTCTGGTACCATAATTCTCAACTGTTCAGGTTTCACAGCTTATCCAAATTTTGCTTCAGTTCCATTTGTGATAAAAGTGGGTTTCAGACATTGTATCTTTCAGAAAATGCAGGATAGCATGCAACCATCAATTCCAACAATGTTTAAAATCAGTTGCTATTTTGGCCCTTTGTCTATATCCAGCATGTCCACATTTTGCCTTAATTCTGTTGCTAATACAATATGTGGTTGCTAGCAAGACAGTGGGGTTTGAAATCACTACATAGTAACACACATTTGGGTTTTAGACTATATAGCCTTCAAAAATGGATGATAACACAGAGTCATTGACTCCAGATATATTTAAAACTGGTCTCTGTTTTGGCCTTTGTCCCCCATTGATTTTGTATTTATCCAGATGAAGTACTAAGACATCGAGAGGTATGCCTGGCGTATGCAAGGGCCAATGAGGCTTAGCTCAGAAATGAGACAAACAACATGAGAATCAGTTGAGTTTCCAGAGTGTATATTTCTTTTATTCTAAGTAGTCCTTGAATTTTAGGCAAGGCATGCTATATTGACAGTTTACTGTCATCATATTTCTTAAATTAAGCTGGTTTGGTATATCAAACTGTTTGATATATAAACCAGAAACCACAAAACTAGAACAGAGACAGAGTGAAAAACAAAAAAACAAAAAACTTTGTGCAGGAACCAGCCGAAACATTTAAATATTCCATGGGACTTTCAAAACTCAATACCTTAATAAAAATAAACCAAACATGAATATATTCCACAACAACAACAATTCAGTTAAGCTCGTTCCTGCACTGAGTTTTTTGTTTTTTGATATATAAACCATATCTATCTATATATATATATATATATATATATATATATATATATATATATATATATATGTATACACATACATATATCCACACATATGTACGTATGTATACATATACACACACACATACATATATATATATATATATATATGTATGTATGTGTGTGTGTGTGTGTGTGTATGTATGTATCTCTATCCATCTTTCCTCAACCCCTTCTCTCATTTTTGCACATGGGGTCGCAGTGTCACTTCAACAGTGAGAATCATCTTGAGCCAAGGTTTAAACTTCCAGGTGGCTAGACTGCCACAGAAGTTCATCCCTACCACTCACTCACATACACACTCGCTTCTAGGGCCAATTTAGAGTGTCCAATCCACCTGCTGCATGTCTTTGTAGTGTAGGAAGAAACCAGAGCATCTAGAGGAAACCCACGTGACTACACACACACATATATCTATATATCTATATATCTATATCTATATAAATATATACATATATATAAATATATATATATATATATATATATATATATATAAAACGTTACTATCAAAAGAATGAAAATCACAACTGCGAACGGTGATTTCCGCGATGCATATCGTCGACTCATACATATTAAGTAGGTTATAAGGTTGACGCAACAAGATCAACAAGGTTCTGACAATCTTAATGTTAGCAACTCCTATTGCCAATCATGCTTTGAGTCCCTACCTTCTATACGTCCTTCTGAATGGACGTACACATGAACTTCGACATAACGACTGTTGCTCCTGCCATGTTCAAGGAGGAGGCTGTCGTGCAACTGAATGTCAATATAAATGGGCTCCCTTCAGAATCCTGAAATCCTAAAACCTCGAAATTCATAAGGTCAGGATCATATGATCGAAGTTTTAGAATGTCGAAATTCTGAACGGAGATCTGAATACAGAGGAATGAGAGATTTCCCATTTCCTCACTGTAGTCCAATCTCGGAGTTGGTATATTTAAGTAGCAGGGCTGTGTGAGATGCAGGGGGCTTGCCCCCTGCATAAATGTTTAAACAGTTACAATTACAATACAATTATATTTTTTATGTGGGTGAATACTTCCAACAAATAAAGGGGGTATCCATGGGGGCCAACTGTGCACCAACTTATGCAGATATCATCATGGCTGTATGGGAAAAGAAATTTGTCCACAAAAGTGGTTATGAAAAAAATTGGATACATTATTCCAGGTTTTTGGATGATATTTGCATTTTTTGGGTTGGCCCAGTGGAGACTATTAAAGAATTTATTACTTATATTGGGGGTACAACGACCTTTTTAAAATTTACTTACAAGATATCTGAGGCACATGTCAACTATTTGGATGTAACGCTAACTAAAGATAAAACAGGGTTTACTTCCACAGTTTACAGGAAGCCGACCTTTTCTATTAGTTATTTGCATTTCTCTAGTTCACACCCTGTGTTTCAAAAGAGAGGTATTGTTAAGGGACAGTTCGTTAGGGCCTCCCATATGACCTCACAGGATCTGTTATTTAACACTGAGTGTGAAAAGTTGTCTAAGATGTTTTTGGAGAGGGGATACCCTAGACACATGATAGATTCTGTTAAGGAAGAAGTGTTAAAAGGGAGACCTACTAGATTTAAGCCCATTTTGGGGGAAGGCCTTTTGAACAATGTGCAGGGTAACAACCAGACAGACCTTTACAGTAATCAGTTATTGTACATCACTGATTTTAGTGGTAATATTGGTAATATTAGTAGGATTATAAACAATGAATTCAAGTCCTTTCAGGAATTAACGGACCTTGGTAGATTCAAGAATATTACTTTTAAAACTGTATATAGGAAAGGTCTTAACATTAAAAGAATTTTGGAGCAGGATAGTAAACCATTCTATCAGGAAAGTCCAAGTATAGGGACTTACAAGTGTGGACGGTGTTCACAGTGTAAATACATTTTTAATAAAGAATTTGTGTATTTGGAAAGTAGAAGTAGGAGGATAGTTTCCAAAAAATTCTACAATTGTTCATCCTACGGGGTTGTCTATTTAGCGGTGTGCCAAGCATGCCAGGCATTTTATGTAGGGAAGACCAAAAGGCAACTCCGTAGAAGGATATATGAGCATTATTATGACATGAAAAAATGTGACACCAATAATGCACTTTATAAGCACCTTACTACATGTTCTGGAGGAATTTTTTCCTTCTTTGTATTGGATTCTGTTTTCAAAGAAGCCAGAGGTGGACCCTGGGAGGTAATGTTGTCCCCTAGGGAAACATACTGGCAAATCTTGTTAGAATCTTATAGATTTCCTGGGATCAATGATTCTGTGTCCATCATTCTATATTTAAAACTTAAATCTGACAGAATTTGAAATGTATATTTCTAAATATTATACTCAGACCTGGTATGCAACATTATTAATGTTTTTAACATTTATATATGTACAACTTCTATACATTGTGTTTTGTGGTTGGTTTTAAAATCAGTTTATGTAATGATGCAAATGAGTAGGATTTTATGATATTTATTCTGTGCCTTTAAATGTGTTGAAATTATTTAATTGGAGTTAAGTGTTTAATTAACCTAGTATTTAAATTGGTGTAATTCATTGTGTCTTTGTCTGACGAAGTCATATGCTTGACGAAAACGTTTGGAAATTGTGTGGCGTTAATAAATTATTCTTGTGGATTTGAGTATTGAGCCTTTATTGTAAGCTGTTTGTGGGACGTTTCCACTAATTCCTCAGGTGGAGTTTGCCTGGACCGTCTTTCTATTTGGAATGTTTAAACAGTTGTTTTTTTTTTTTTTTTATTTTGGATTTGTTTCAGAATTTCGATATTCCGAAACATTGATGATATGGTCTCAATCATATGACATTCGATGTTTCGGAATTTCGAGATTCTGAAGTGAATACATACATATATATATATATATATACATACATATATATATATATATATATATATATATATATATATATATATATATATATATATATATGGGATCCGTGCAGATGTTCGAAGTTTCACTTCTTCGAACCCACTTCATCGAGTCCACTTGTTCAAAGTAAAGCGCGGAATGGGAATATTCCTTTTTCCCCACTGTAGTGCGATCTCGGAGTTGGTATATTTAAGTATGGAGGTGTGGTGGCACAAGGGGGGCTTGCCCCCCTGCAAAAACATGTTTTAGTGTTTTTTTTTTTTGGGTTGCCTGGGTATGTAGACTTCAGCAAAGGTGCACTTTTGTTGAAGTGAACTTTCGCTGAAGTGTGGGTCTCCTGCTCTATTTCGAAGAAGTGTTCTTTTGATGTAGAGCAGTAGACCCATATATATATATATATATATATATATATATATATATATATATATATATAGGCCTACTTCAGAATGCCAACCGTTCAGAATGCCGACTTTAATATGGCTGACACCATATGATCGACATTCCGAAAGACCGACATCCTGAAATAGCACCATTCACCTACCTGTAAACACAGTAAAACTGTGTTATGCAGCGGGACAAGCCCCCCTGCACCCCCCACACCCCCTGCTACTTAAATGTTCTCACTCCGAGATCGCACTACAATGCAGAAAAGGGGAAACTCCCAGTCCTGCACTGTAGCGGGATCTCTGCTATCATTTGTCAGCCTTTCAAATGTTCACTCATATGGTGTCGGCCTAATGAGTTTCGAACATATGAAAGTTTGAACAAATGAAGGGATCTCATATATATATATATATATATATATATATATATATATATTATATATATCTATATAAACCTGCTTGTTACATATACAAAAGTCATAAAAAAATAAGTAAAATAAAATATATAACAATCCTAATCAGATAAAGTAGAGGATAGCTACAGTGGAAAGGGATAGGTATTAAGGATCTTACAGTACAATGAATAAAGGAATAATAGATGGGGGTGATGCCTTTGGATGGATTTTATGTTGGAATGCACGTGAGGTTGGTAGTGATTGGTTGCTTTAGGTATGTTATAGTGGTTAACCTGGGAATACTTCCAAAATAATAGAAGATAGACTATAGTAATAATAATGACTGGTGATAGTGAGGCAGGAGTTTAGGGAGAGGTGGAAGGAGGGGGAGTAGGATATTGAGGCTGTATTACTATTTTCTTGTGTTTACTATTTTAGATGGAAGTGACCTCATTAAATGAATGTTGGGCTTGGATAGTGGCACAGGTGGAAGAATTATTCAAGGATGCAGAGAGGCCAGTGCAACAACTCCATTAGGAGAAGCAGGTTGTCAGTTGAGAGGCTGGAGGAAGTTGAGGGAGACAAATTATCAGGCGACTACTTGTGCAGTGGCAGGGAAGACAGCCCATGGAGTTCTCTTGATGGAGCCTCAAATATCTGCTGGTAATGTTAATACTGTACAACCTGTATTACTGGGATGTAATGCCAAAGTAGAGAGGATAGGTAAATTGTTAAATAGCATGAAAGGACGAGATTGTAGTAGACTGCATAGGTTCATAGGTTCATAGGTTGGTACTAGGCTATCAAGGACCTCTTGAGGTTGAGGAGGTGGTATAAAAGGTTAGGAAACAGGTAGGGGCATTGGAGTCCACCGGGGTGCAGTAGGCAGACCCAATGAGAAAGGAGGTGAAGTGTCAGGCGTCTCCAACAGGGTAGGAAATGATGAGCTAGATTTTTGCCCAGGCAAATGGATTCCCACTCAATCCTTTCTTTCAGGTGGTTCTGTGCTTTTTTTTTATTATCCCACATATCACTTAGATGTCAAAGAAGAGGTTTGTAGAGGGGATTACATGGATGTGTTTGATGCAACTGATGCTGATGGCAAAGGTTAGTAGAGGCAGATATGCCAGGGACAAAAGAATAGTTGAGAACTTTAGTGGCTTTGGGGAGGAAAAAACTAGGAAAGGTTATGGCCAGGACCTGGGATATTTGGACCCTGGGTTTTGTGGACTATACAACATTAATTCTGGAGAAGAATGTTTTGCAGGCTTTGCTGTTTTTGGCCTATTTTCTTACCATTATGGTGGCTCAGAGGTTGCAGCCAGGTAATGCGTAGATGTGGCATGATTATTGTTTTAGGAAGCCCAGAGTTAGCAAAGGAAGTCATACATAGATTTCCACAGGGTTTTTCCATTAAATCTGCTGTTTGGAGGTGTAATAAAGTGTGTAAGAATTTGCGATCTAAGGAGGGGGAGGAAGACATATTACAGGCATGAAGAATTTAATATAAAAAAGAAGTTGCATCAGGCTGGGTCTTAGTCCCATTTGAAGAGCTGCCTTTTCAGCTTTATAGAGTGTCCCCATGGGGTCTTGTACCTAAGAAGAGGCAAGGTGAATTTTGACTGATTCGCCATTTATCATTTCATGAAGGGGAATCTGTTAATGATCACATTGCCAGGACTGATGTTCAGGTGCAATATGAGTCTCTTGATGATGAAGTCAGGCTTATTATGGAATTTGAAGACCTCCTGGTTAGTGAAACTTGATGCTGAAGCAGTGTTTTGTTGCCAGTTAGGTCAGATGATTGGCCATTGTTGGCTATGTTTATTAATGGCAAGTTTTATTTTGATAAGGCCATGCCAATGGGTTGTGCTGTTGCATGCTCTACACCTGAGAAATTTAGTTTGTTGCTGGAGTGTATATAGCAGCAGGGAGTTTTTGACCAGAGAGAAATTCATTATCTAGATGATTTTTTTTTGTTCATTGATGTAAGGGAAGGAGCCTTACAAGGTTTATCCAGTGTTCCCCTGGCAGCTGACAGATTGGACGGTCAGAGGACATACTTGAACATTCTGGGTTTAACTTTAGATGTAGAGTGGTATTTTTTGTTTACTCAGGACAAATTGTAGACATTGCATTATAAGATTGATTGGATACAATTGTAACAGAAGTTCAAGATTAAGGATTGGAATTGTTAGGACTTTTTAACTTTGCTTGCAGAGCGATTAGACCAGGTAGGATGTTTTGTAGATTGGTTGCCAACATGTTAAGAGGGGGCAGGAGTAAGCATTACTGAGTGCGATTTATGAAAGTGGTTAAGGGAAATTTGAGCTTATGGGCACTGTTAAATAAAATAAGATATCAATACACAGGAGGTTCAGGTTAAAAAGTTTACTAGTGTACACCAGGAGGCAAAAAACGTACAAGTACAGAATTTTGTCTGACATGAAACAGGAAGCACACAATTTTATATAGGTTTAACATTTAAGCTATGCCCACCTTACTGATGTGGTATGTCACAGGGCATCTACATCACTTTTAGCTTACAGTCTGTTATTCATAAAGCTGCTGATGCTGTATATTTAAAAAAACTTTTCCTCTAGATACAATACGGCCTTGCTATCCAGCTGGTCAGACATAATGTCTTTCTGTAAAGTTACTTCTTCAAGGTTTCATATCAGTTCGAATAGAATAGCAGATTCAGTCTTTTAATAAACGTCTTTGTTCTCTGTTACACTTTCCCACACAGCTGCGTGCTATCTCAGTAATACATATAGAAGGCCAAATCATTCCAACAGGAAAGAGCAGAAGATTTCATTATTTCACACATTTAATTTCCTGACCCAGCAGATAATCACTTGTAAAAAGCATAAACATTAAAACTTGCTAAGCTAGCATTCTGCCAGGGTCAAAGATCAGCTTTGCTTCAAGCCACACTGTAGTTTCAAAACTACTTACATTTACACATGAATTAATCCCTACTGTTATATGATTAATAGAATAAAATGCATTATATACTACTTTGCTTTTAAACTAGCATTTCTCATATATTCAAATACACATTTTTCTAACATTTCCCCCC
Source organism: Protopterus annectens (assembly GCF_019279795.1). Lineage (NCBI taxonomy): Eukaryota > Metazoa > Chordata > Ceratodontiformes > Protopteridae > Protopterus > Protopterus annectens. Next base: position 649,619,030 of record NC_056734.1, on the reverse strand, counting down.
CTATTAATACTTTTTATTCTATTTTGAAGTATGCATAGTGTCATTTCATCTCCTAACCTTTTCCACTTAGGATTTTCAGCTAGGTGAGTCATTCAATCTATACTTCAGAAAAAATGTTATCTGAGATCAATCTTTCAATCTCAGTATCTTGGTACAAAGTTTCAGTAACAGATACATCAATAAAATCTTTGATTAATCTTTTCATGCAAGGAATTCCACAGCAAACACATGCTCCTATTAGGAGTATACCCACACAAATGGCAATCAGAATATTCATTAGGATGGAACCCCACCCCCAAATAGATTCTGGAAAAAGTCCGTCAGTGGGTTTGGGTCTGGTTCAGTCATGGCTGATACTTGCTGAATTACCTCTAGGTGGTTATTGATCTCATGTCAATTGTCAGGAATATAAGCACAGCATTCTTCTTTGATAAGTGCGCACGTACCACCTCTCGCCGCTAGGGTGAAGTCAAGAGCCATCCGATTTTGTAGCACAACAGTTCTCATTGCATTCAGTTCATCAGTCACCAGTTCTAGGGCAGAAAAAGTTGCATTACTCATTACTTCGAGAAGTTTCGACAACTTCCTCAACTCCCAGATCAATTTGACTGCTCCATAGGCTGGGAATATTCCTGCCCAGGATATAACACTGTCACTCACGTCCATATGAGTCAATTCGCTTTTGCCTTTTACTGAATAGTGGTCTTTCCAGCCAGCTTCGATCTTTCCAACTGGATTCACAGGTTTTTCAACTGGACCTTCGGGCTTTCGGGCTGCTTCTCTCACGTTTCGTATCTTACCCAAAGGTAATTCTGCAGTATGTCTTATTGCCGGAACCAAATAACCCAAAAAACAACTGCCGGACCAATTCTCAGGTAACCATTTATATGCCTTTTTCCCACAAATAAAATAACAGTTTTCTACTTTAGTACTAATACGCATCAGCCCTGCATGAAACATTTTCTGATCTATAACTGACAATTGTTTAAACAAAACTGGATTTTTGCGAATGTCATTCATAGCTGTTTTCAATGAGTTCAAATACGAGTCATAATTATTATTGCAAAAAGTATTGCCATTACCATTCTTAATATAACATCGGTAAGATATGGTTATATTACAATTGCTCCAGCCCACCTGGAGGGTGTCATTTTTATAGAAACATACAACTCCTTTTTATGTGACAGGTAAAAATAAAGCTATTTTGTCCTGTGATCTCACAGTTCCTGTATCGAAAAGTAAATTCTCCCAAGTTTCATTTATCCCCAAAGGGACAGCGGACATTATCAGTCCTCCATATGCTGTTGGTATAGCTGTACAAACCCAGCAATTTGAAATGTTCATAGTCTCTGCATATACACGTTTCATGGCTAGGTATGTGTTAAAATTTGTATGCCAGTCTACAGACGTTTCATCACGCCTTCCCACTTTCACTTGTGTGGTTGTGTTTAGGATAAACCACAACAAGAGGAAAATTGTCACAATTACAGTCAATAAATGTACACTCAACAAAATGATTATGCAACATCTCTGGGGTTGATCTAAATTTCTATTCGCTTTGTTTTTGGCCATCTCGGATTGGTTGTGTATCAGTCACAAAGTTTTTATCAAGTTGAAAGTTCTTTACCGGTTTACAATGCGTCAAATGAACCCAGGACGTCCTCTTGGCCACTCTAACTGCAGTAGGCATTGCCAACAGAACCTGGTACGGTCCCTCCCACTTTGGACTCGCCCAATTCTTCCCTTTCGTCACTTTCAGCCAAACCCACGACCCTGGAGCCAAGACTGCTTCCACCGGTCTGGTCTGTTCCTTATCTGAAAAAGAGTTAAACTGCAAAACAGATTTATTTGTTAACAGTTTCCTCATATAACTAGCTAATGAACTGTCAGCCTCTTGCTCTTCAGGCATGAGAGCTTTCCACTGAGGCACATAATATGCTCTCCCAAAAAAACATTTCAAAGGGAGTCAAACCCTTTACATTTGGAACCGTTCTCATACTCAGCAGTGCTAAAGGCAGACAGTATATCCAATTCTTTTGGGTCTCCTCTACTAGCTTCCTAAGTTTACTTTTTAGGGTATCATTGTACCTTTCCACCAGTCCTGCTGACTGTGGGTGGTAGCACAATGGTTCTTTAAGGAGATACCAAAAAATCTCCCAAGCTGGTGGATTGTCTGGTTCACAAAATGTGTGCCGTTGTCACTATAAATCCTTTCCAGAATGCCAAATCTAAGGATTACTTCTTTTATCAGGGCTTTCGCCACTGTTGCTGCATCCGGGTTTTTGGTTGGAAAAGCTTCTACCCATTTAGAAAACATGTCTATAATAACTAAACAAAACTTTTTCCCTTCACATTTATTCAATTCTATGAAATCCATACAAATAGTATGGAACGGGTATGGTGGTATAGGAAAACTTCCTTGCTTGGTTTTAAACGCTCCTTGTGCATGGTGCTTGTTACAAGTATGACAAGCTGCACAAATTTTTTTTGTGTGGTTTGTGTATCCATATGTTTGGAATATTCGGTTTACTAACTGTACCATCCCCCCTGTTGAGACATGGCACTGCCCATGGCTCAACAAAGCTGCATATCTAAATAAATTAGACGGCAATATCGGTTTTCTTTCTTTGGAAATGTACAGTCCATTCTCAAGAATCGCACCTCGTTTTACCCATTTTTGTTTTTCTGCTTTTGTAGTAAGCGTCTGCATTGTTTTTAACATGTCTAAATCTAAAATCTTAGAGGGTTGTAATTCCTCATTTAAAAGTAAAGTTTCTGAGTCTGAGGCTGCTTGCTTTGCAGCTGCATCAGCTCGTGCATTGCCTTTTGAAATCTTATCCTGCTGTTTTTTATGAGCTACACATTTACAAATAGCTTCTTTGGAAGGTAACTGAATAGATTCTAATAACTCCAAAATAAATTGCGCATGATTAATAGCTTTTCCACTAGATGTTATCATTCCTCTATTTTTCCATTGTTGTGCAAATACATGTACTGTAGAAAAAGCATACTGACTGTCAGCATATATGTTTACACACTTGTTTTTTGCTAAAGTACATGCCCTCATCAAAGCTATCAATTCTGCTGCTTGTGCAGATAAGTTGTGTGGTAAGGATTGAGCTTCTAAAATTTCAGTGTCTGTAACTACTGCATACCCTACCAGATTCTTCCCTGTAGGACCCCTTCTACATGAGCCGTCCACGTAATATGTCACCTCGGCATTATCAAAGGGCATATCTGTGAGATCTTGTCTAGGTAAAGCTAACTGTTCAATTTCCTGCAGGCAGCTGTGTGGTGTGCCATCCGCAGGAGTTGGGAGTAATGTTGATGGATTTAATGTCGTACATCGTTCATTTGTCATATGAGGTTGGCTCAGCAGTATAGTCATACATGAAAGATGTCTAGCAGGGGAAAGGTATGCCACTTTTTCTTGCAGTAAAATTATTGCAACTGCATGAGGCACTCTCAATGTGAGAGGGTGGAATAACACCACTGAGGATGAAGCCTGTACTGCCATTGCAGCTGCAATTACTGCTTGTACACAGTGAGGCAAAGATTGCGCCACTGGATCTAACTGTGATGAATAATAGGCTAAGGGGCGTTGCTTATCCCCATGTTGTTGCATCAATACTGATGTCATATATCCTTGCTTACAATCTATGGTCTGAAAGAATCGTTTGTGATAATTTGGAAGTCCTAAAACTAATGAAGAAGCTATCAACTGCTTCAACCTGCAGAAAGCCGTTTCTGCTTCGGGTGTCCATTGTAAGATATCTTGTGCTGCCATTGGTGTCTTATATATCAAGTCAGTCAGTGGAGCAGATTCCAAAGCATAATTTGGTATCCAGCTCCGAAAAAAATTAGTTGTACCCAAGAAAGACATCATTTCCTTCTTGGTTGCTGGTTTAGATGCTTGCAAAATTGCTGTTTTTCTTTCCTCATCTAGTATTCTACCTTCATTGGATATTACATATCCCAAGTATCTAACTTGTTTTCTCCAAAGTTGTAACTTACTTTTGTTTACTTTGTGCCCTTGTGTTGCTAAAAATTTCAATAATGCTACAGTATCCTCCCTGCACTGTTGCTGGATGGAGGCTGCTAGCAAGATGTCATCTACATAAAGTAGAATTTGACTACCTCCCGGTGGGGTAAACCCTGCCAGGTTGCTAGCCATTTCTTGTGCAAATATTGTTGGACTCTCACAATATCCCTGTGGTAGTCGAGTATATGTATACCTTTTACCCTGAAATGTAAATGCAAACCAATATTGACTATCAGGATGTATAGGTATTGAAAAGAAAGCATTGCTAATGTCTACCACAGAGAAATATTTCTGTTGCGGTTCTAAATTGTTTAACAAAGTATGTGGGTCTGGCACCATAGGTGCCCTAGGTATTACTGCATTATTTACAGCTTGTAAATCTTGTACCATCCGCCATTCCCCATTTGCTTTTTTAACAGGAAATAGGGGTGTATTACATGGTGAATCAGGAGATTCTACCAGTATTCCTTCTTTGAGTAATGCTGCTATTATAGGCTTAATTCATATTTATGCATCCTTTCTCAAAGGGTATTGTCTTTTCTGTGGTCTAAAAGCTGACTTTGGGGTTATTGTAACTGGTCCTGCTGTTCGAATAAGTCCTACATTTGACTTGCCTGCTGACCAAAGAGTTGTTGGAATTTTACATAAGGCCTTTTCTTCTTCTTCTAATAAGAACGCTAATCAGCTGTCCTCACTAGATTGCAAGTGTACAGCTGGATGTGTCTGTGTTAACCAATTCAGTTTTTGTTTTTGTATCCCTTGTTCTGATAGTTCTAAATCAGTCTGTTTTTCCCATCTTGTTACTTTTTCTCTTAAGTCTGCCCATTTGACACTTTTGTTCTTTGTCAAGCTGACATGTGGTAACTGATTTGATCTATACAATGCAAGGAATTCTTGAGGTAACGAACAGCTAACTACATTGTTCCCCTCAGTATCCCAGTACAAAGTACGCAAAACCAATCTAGTTGCACGATTTCTAAACAATTCTTGCTCATACTCTCTATCAGGTCCTGGTGTAGTACAGTAGTATAGAGTACAGTGTAACAAATGCTGTTGATCAGTGTCGAGGGAGGGGGCTTTACTGATGGCTACATTCATCAGTTCCTCGGTTATTGCCCTTGGACCAGTCGTGACTAGGTCCTGGCTGTACCAGTAAAAAGTTTCACCCTCCGATCGCACTACAAAGGTATCCAGTTGTACAGTTGGAACTACTGCTATGCCAAATATCTGCATAAGGTCCCTGCCCAATAGGTTTACTGGACACTTTGCAGGAACAACAATTTTACTTCTCTGGGTCATACCTGAAACAGGGTCAGTTATTGCTATATCATGGGAAAGTGGTTCCCTGTATAGCTGTCCATTTGCGGCTTTTACTAGTATATAATCAGGTGATTCTGAATGTTCTGGTAACTTGGAGGGGTGTATCAAAGTCCATGATGCTCCTGAGTCACACAGGAATTTGACTTCCTTTCCCTCCACCAGAAGTGTAACTTCTGGTTTCGTATCTGCTAAGTAGAGCTCTAAACTCAACAATGCTAAGTCCAAAATTTCACTTTCTTCATCCTCCATATCTACTTGCACTTCCTCTACTCCTTCTATCACATTTACACTTGTTTTTTGTTTATTAACTTTTCCTGATGATTTCCGACTTTCACATGATGTATCTTCACTATCATATAGTGAGTCCTCATCTCCCTTATCTTCTGTGATTACCTTTTTGTTTTGCCTACAATCCCTTGCTAGATGTCCCTTTTTCCCACACTTGAAGCATTCACCTCTCTTTTTCCTTTCTTCAAAATCTTCTGATCGTTTGTCAGACTGTTTGTTTCCCTGGGCATTCTTCTTGCCCTTTTTACCTGACTGTAATACAAATACTTCAGCTCCGTCTTCAGCAGTGAAGACTTGCGCCTTCTTTTTCTTTTTACTATTAAAATGTGTTTCAGCTTGTCTAGCGTATTCAAGTAAGGCTTGTAGCCTCCCTGTTCGATTGTCTATCATATGCTTTGTAATGAAGCTACTAATAGGTGCAATGCAACCTTTCAAAAATGCATTTTTTAATTGTTGTCCATACGAGGAATCATTTGTTTGGTTCTCAGGAACTGTCATACCACTATGATTATTAAAACATTCTAATAATCTCGCATAGTATCCGTCTATCGTCTTATTTTCCTGTTGTATGCATTGATTAATGCAAGTCCAGTCTGCTCTAGGCTTCCATTTCTCAGAGATTTGGTCTGTCAGACCTTTCACTCTGTTGTCTAACTCTGCGTCACTATGTGGGAGTGGTCTAAGCTCTGCATTATGAGGATTCCAGGTGCCACAAATCATGTGCCAATCTGGACTTATAATTTGTCTTACTACTTTTTCTACTTCTTCCCCATTCAAGTGGTAACTCAACCTCATGCCTTGTAAATCTTCTAAAAATTTTGTAAAATTAACTTTTGGATGGGGGATTCCCTCAGTAGCCTTCCGGATATCTTCTGGTGTCCATGGTCTATATACTAAGAGTGTTGAATCCTGCCTTTCCTGTCCTGCCTGGGGATTTGGAACTTCTATAAGTGGGCATATTTCTTCCTCACTCTCATCCTGTAGATTTCTCTCTATTTGATATAATTCTGTGTCCTTATGTGTTTTACGTGTTCGGGACCTAGTTTCAATAGGATCTCTAACAAATGGTTGTGGTCTTGCTGAAACTTCAGGATAACGCGGAGGCGGACCAGCCTGTCCACTCACTTCATATCCTGAAAAGGGTAAGGAGGGGACAAGGGAGGAGGAGGAGGAGCTGTTGCTATTACCAAGTTATTATCCTCTTTGTCTAAAAATAATGTTTTTGAATTTTTAAGCTTCTGTTCTCTATGATTTGCTTCCTCAATCCACCTGTGTGCCTGAAGAATGCCTAATTGACGTTACTTTTTTGCCTGACCTCCCACATCAGATTTAAGCTGTTTAAGGAGTTTCACTAGTGAAGTTTTATCTAGTTTACCATCAAATTCATATTTACTAACCCATTTCGTATAATACCTAACGTTATCAGAACGTTGTAATTGCATGTATTTTGTGTCTTCGGTTAGGGGCAGATCTCGCAATGTTTTAGTGCACTGATTACCCATGTCAAAGAAAATGTTACGTAACCCTTTTTATCACGTGATATCAAGTTCTCAGTTCCTGTTCACAGTTTATCTAGAATAACTGCCTACCTTATTCTGTTACCCTGATCTATGACCAAATATACAGTACTTCCTTTCGTCCCTGATCTGCAAAACAAATCTTGACAACAATATACTGTAACCTAGTCCCTGATCTAAAACAGAAAAAAGGCAAATTCTTCCTACCTGAGCCTCCGGTATTGAGAAAGTCCAAGTTCCGCTTTTCGGCCACAGATCAGAAAGTGGCCAGCCTCTTTACACGACAATTCAGTCGGAGGTCTTTTCACTCAAGAAGAACCATTTCGGTAACTTTTCCTGTGCAGTATTCAACCACCGATACGCTCTGATCTGCAGCTTACCAAGGGAATTCCGGCTCGAAGGACCAATCTGTTAAATAAAATAAGATATCAATACACAGGAGGTTCAGGTTAAAAAGTTTACTAATGTACACTAGGAGGCAAAAAAACGTACAAGTACAGAATTTTGTCTGACATGAAACAGGAAGCACACAATTTTATATAGGTTTAACATTTAAGCTATGCCCACCTTACTGACGTGGTATGTCACAGGGCATCTACATCACTTTTAGCTTACAGTCTGCTATTCATGAAGCTGTTGATGCTGTATATTTAAAAAAACTTTTCCTCTAGATACAATACGGCCTTGCTATCCAGCTGGTCAGACATAATGTCTTTCTGTAAAGTTCCTTCTTCAAGGTTTCATATCAGTTCGAATACAATAGCAGATTCAGTCTTTTAATACACATCTTTGTTCTCTGTTACACTTTCTCACACAGCTGCATGCTATCTCAGTAATACATATACAGGAAAGAGCAGAAGATTTCATTATTTCACACATTTAATTTCCTGACCCAGCAGATAATCACTTGTGAAAAGCATAAACATTAAAACTTGCTAAGCTAGCATTCTGCCCTGGTCAAAGATCAGCTTTGTTTTAAGCCACACTGCAGTTTCAAAACTACTTACATTTACACATGAATTAATCCCTACTGTTATATGATTAATAGAATAAAATGCATTATATACTACTTTGCTTTTAAACTAGCATTTTTCATATATTCAAATACATATTTTTCTAACAGGCACCTTTTGTAGAATGCTTTAATGCAGTGTTATTTTGGCAGAAAGAATGGCTGTCTCATGAAAATTTAAGTATGTTTATGTACGCTGCAGGGGTTAATGGTATGGCAGCCATTTTTGACAGGGAATGGTTTTTGGCTTGATGGCCTGAAGGGTGGGCAGATGAATGGAGTAAGACTGCAAGCAGGACAATGTTTTTCTCAGATAACAAAGCTGTGGTTAAGGTGTTGGCCAGGAAAACTGCTAAGTCACCTTTAGTTTTGATGGTTTTGTGGAAGCTTGTGTTGCAGAGTTTATTAATACATTTTATTTTTCAGCAAGGCATGTGCCACGTAGGATCAGTAATGCAGCCGACACCCTTTTTTGCTTTCAATTTTCCAGGTTTCCTTTGCTAGCACTGGAGGCAAGAGAAAAAAAAAACAGTACTGGTTCCAGACAAGGTATGCAACACTGGGAATCCATAGCAGGATGGTTAATTCATCAGGTTTTGGCTGGGTCTACCTGGAAGGCATATAACTCTGCCTTATTCTTGTTTTCATCATTTGTATTTCAATTACCATTAAAGGATAAGGGGTGGTAATTAGACTTAGTGAGGCATGATATAGTATAGGCAATGCTTGGGTGAGGCAGTTAGAATTGTTAATGAATGCATTTGTTTTGCTTTCCAGATGAAAAGATTGTTGTTCTTGGTCACTCTTTTCTATTTTGGGCAGAAAGATCAGTCATAAGGCCTGCAGGAAGCATGTTTGGTCTTTTGAGGAGCAGGTGGAGTATGGCATAGCATGGATTTACAGTTTTACATTGGTGACAATTGTTGGATGTCTGAAATGATACAAGCAGCATTGTGAGTTCCTAGGATTTTGATTATTTATTTATGAGAGCAATGACCTAGGTTGGATTCCCAAAAGAAAAGTGTTAGCTTAAATTGTTTGTAATTTAGTTAAGCTGAGACAGTTATATCTCCAAATGTTTTGTGGTCATATATTATACCCAGATTAGTTTAGAGGCAGGCTGTCAGCTTTGTAGGTTTGGAAAAGGCTAAGCATTAGCTGATATAGGTGTGTTTGTGGTTAGTTATCAAGATTTTGATAAATTGGCAAAGGAAAGCTGGTTTACATTTGAGTGAGATAGGTATGGAGCAGTTGGCTTTGACATTACAGGATTTGGTTAAGTTGTTATAAAGAGGAAAGGGGAAACAGCCTGTATTCAGGCTGGTGAGATGATAAGAGGGGTTCAGGTTGAACTTTTGTTCTGTTCCCCCTTCTCCATTAATTCTTGTGAGGTGAGCAGAGGTACGCTGTCTCACAAGTTGGGTGTTTAGATTGAGAGGAAAAGAGTAACACTGCTTGTGTTCATTGGGGTAAATGGTCAATGCTGCCTGTAGCATTAAAGTATTCGTGTATTTTAACAAATGTAATGGGTGGTTCAATATTTACTGTGTTATTATTCTCCTGTGGATTTTAGTCAATAAACTGGTCACAATAGCATAATTTGGTGTGGTTCTTTTGACAAGGTGGCCTTGGATAAATAGAGTTTGGGCACAGACTGATTTGTCCAAAGAAACCTTGAGGATGATGTGGTGTGGCAGTGTTGGGGATATGAGTTTAAGGATGGGAAGTGTTATAAAGAAAGGGATTAGGAGTTAGGTAAAGACAGTCTGGGTGAAGGGATTAAGGTGGAGAAAGTAAGGAAGAAGTAAGAGGAGTTATATGGGCAGAATTTTGGTGTTAAAATTGAGATGTTGGACATCTTACTGCTATGGTAAGATCTTACACATCTGTATTATGTCCTTCTTTACCACTGTTGCAGTATTTCTTTAAAACTTGGACAGTACAAAAGTTACTGGGGAGGATGGGTGGTGGAAGGTACAGAGGAACCCTCCAAAACTCATGAAGGACGGCCCTGGGCAACCCTGTTGTGGCCATGGAAATTGCATCCAACTTGTAATGTTTAGTAAATGTGCTTACAAAAGGCCAAGTAGCAATTTTCAAAATGGATCTAGTATCCAGACCCTTCAAAAAGCACCAGATGAATCAACTGCTCTGGTAGAATGTGCACAAACAAAAGAAAAAAGTTACTTACCACGAAAGGAATAGCGAAAAGAAAATGCTTCAGAGATCCAGGAGGACATGGTTTGCTTTGAGATGGTCAAACTCAATTTCCTGGCATGAAAAGAAAAAAAAAGGTGCTCAGACTTCCTGATACCTTTTTTCTTGTCAAGGTAATATCTGAGGAGTCTGTGTAAATCTAAGATGTGAAGAATACTCTGACTAGCATTCTATGGAGAAGGGAAAAAGAAAAATGATTTGTCCAGGGACAGGTACAAGGAGAGAACCTGGCTTGTGAAAAAAAAGGTGGGATTGCCATGAGTGCCTGAAATTCAGAGACACTCCTAGCAGAAGTCAGAGCCACTAAAGTACAGTCTCCCAAGTACAGTGCGGCTATGAAGTGGAAACTGCAAGCTCAAAGGCAAACTGAGTTAATTTCTCAAGAACAAAATTAATGTCCCAAGAAGGAGGGATTGGATCTCTTGGGGCCTAATATGAAGGATATATTTCAAAAGTGTTGACTTCAAAATACAAAGGCAAGGGGTGGATTAAGGCAAACAAGCAGAAATGGCTGATAAATGAGCTTTAGCAGCTAAATACTAAAGAACAGAAATGACCAACTCACACAAATAAGAAATGGCCATAGGAATACATAAAGAAAAAGAGTCCATGTCATGCTTGAGACACTAAAACAGAAAATCTCTTCCATTCATCCACATAGGATTTTCTAGTAGTGGGTTTTCTGGCAAAGCCCTAAGCATGCCCTCAGAAAGTTGATATTGAAAAGGAATCAAAACCTTATCAAAACCTTATCACCCAGAGAGTAAACTTAAGCCTGCAAAGAAGGTATGAATTTGCACCCCTTTGCTTGTTGATGTACCACAGGACTGTGGCACTATCTGAAAATCCTAAGACGACCTAGGACTCAAAGTTGATGTTAATGGCAAGCTTGACCATAGTCAGAATATAAACTCATATGGGGTTACCTTGCCTACCGTGTGCTGAAGTGTCATTGCTTAGTGTACTAGGCATGAGGTGAAGAACTTTGATTGGTTTAACTGAATTTGTTGACATATTCAAAATCGATCAATCCTGGATTTTCTTATCCACACTAGCACTGATGGTTGGGTCAGCTATGGCACCTCCCAAGTACAAGGACTGCAGGAGTTCACTAATTTGAAACATCCTGCCTTAAAGCTAAATAAATAAAGTTGCCTATATGACCAGTGAAGGCAAGTCATCCAGTATTAGTTTAACACCAAAGTAAAATGCAAAGTAGGTGAGTCCAACAGGGCATCTTGAGTCTCAGCCTCCTGCCTTAGAATGGCCCCAGCTTCTTAACAACCTATTCACTATCTAGTGAGTTGTAACACTAGCTAGTCTGAGGCTACTGGCTAGCCATCCTATGACTGTGAATAATATGCACAAAGAATATGGGGACTCTTGCATAGTATATCTATGTAATAAATAATGAAAGAGAATCTTGATTGAACAATGCCTATACTCCTGCAGAAACTGTAGATAAAAGGTTTTAAACTTGGCAAGGTTCTGCATAAGTTCTCCTAGTGTTTGCTGTCCATGAATTATTCAGTAGAGCTACCAACATTTCTCTCCACTTAGCCAAATTAGTGGTGGAACAGGTGAGGGGAATTGGAGGGCTTCAGATCTCAATAAATAAAACTTGGAAATCTGAAAATAAAACAGGATGCCAGGGTGAGTACTAGTGTATCATCCATAGATTCAAGGGACAGATATGTAACAAGCAAAACATATAATACTTGTGTGATAGTAGTGGAGTGATATATATTGCTCTCTGTGTAGCATGTAAATCTTTTTATATAATAAAAACAGAGAGAAAGCTTAGGAGAAGGATATACGAGCATACCAATGCCATTCAGAATAAAAAAAACAAAATAACACTTTGTATAAACATAGTTTAGACTACATTTTAGCTAAGTTTCAATTTTTTATAATTGAAGAAGTACCTAAAGACAAAAGGGGTGGTATGTGAGAGACTAAAATGGAGTATAAAGAGTTATACTGGCAAATTACTTTAGAAGCGAATATATATTGCCTAGGTTAAATGAAGCAGTCTTCCTGGTCCCAATATTAAAGCTTAGAGCAGCTAGACTATAAAAAGTGTTATATTTGAAAGATGTTTGTTTTGTTTTATTTAATGTAATTTTACATTATGTCCGTTAGAGGGTACTACAGGTATAGAAACTACATATGGCTCTAATTTTATATATTTCAACATAATTTTATACACATTTTTATATATTAAATATATTTATTTTATTTATCTAATATATTTATGATCTCTTAATATTAACAACATTTTCATAGGAAGAGTTTTAAGTAATGCAATAGAATTTAATGTTCTGAATTCACGTTTTTTGGCTTTAAGTACTATTTATTTAAATGTTTTTATTAGTTAAAGATTCTTATTGGAAGACTGAGAATGCTGGTTGGTTAAATAGTAGCTTGGAAAAGGTGACTTTACATCTGATAAATTCTATATTGGATGAAAAACGCTGTGACTTGTTAAGGGTTTTATGTTTTTAGTGTACTGTGTGACAGTAATAAAACTTTGTCTATAGAAATCATTGCGGTCATTCTTGCTGTGTCTTTCTGTGGTTTAGAGGTTTGATTTTGGCACTGATCCTTCGTTTTACTTTGGTTAAAAGTTTTTGTTGGAGATGGAGGGACTTGCAACACTGCCAGGAAGTACCAGAAGTAAAGGTGGAGAAATTGGGAACTTATGAAAGCTGGTTGGCGAGCTTACATAACTAGTATAGCTTTTGGCTCCAATTTGCCACTCGGTTGTGATTACAAACTCTGTTACCTCACTTCCGGGTAACCAGCAGGTATTATCTAGGAAAATAAATGGATTACCACAGCAGGATTCCAATGTACAGGTAAATAATTGTGAGACCTCAAAAGATACTCATTCTTCCAGTAATGGAGAGTTAGAAGATTTCCCTCGTATTTTGGTGAACGAGACTGGTGCGAGCCCTAGTCCGAATCAAAACATGGTTGGAGCAGAACACCACTGATCAAACCAGCATGGACAAGGTGACTGTAATTTCAAGCAATATAATAGTATTGAATTTGGTAATTGGTTAACTAAGAAATTCAGTTTCAACGACCGAGTGGTTCAAAATGAGACTCACTATGTTTCGTATGGTGATAGCGTAAGGAAGTTACATGATTTCATTCCCAAATACAGGACATTGGACATTAATAATGTATATTTGAAAGAATGTATTAAGTCATCTGTTGTATTTAAGGGTTTGAGGGGTTAGCGATATCCAAACAATGTACATGATGGCTCTGACTTTCATAAAGAATTGATAAATATGTTTGATAATTTGGGTTTAAACTAATGAGAGCCATTATGAGGGAAAATGAGGAAGATATGAATACACTACTGGAACAAATGGAAAGTGTCAACACCTGCATTGTCAATGATTTACTGGGTTCAGTAGAGGAACATAAGAAAAAAACATATATATAAATATATTTGATATTAGGAGTCAGGTGGGCAATAAATGTAAACAGTAGTTTGAGTTGTAAGATGAGAAAAATGGAGGATAGTTTTGAATATGGTAGCAGTTTTAGTTACCCTAAACCCAGAATGAATAATAAATATTTGTCTAAAGGGAATTTTGAACATATGAATAAGGAATGATGTGATTTTAGCCATGATGATAGGGAGCAAAATATGGAACTTAGTGGACACAGAGAACCTGGTAGTCCTCCCGATATACATGACCCTTTAGAATATTCCGCCCTCCAGAGGTCTGAGAGAATAGGGAACAAACAATTCAGACCATATCAACAGGATGGATGGAGGGGGAGGGTTCAGATGGGTCTTATAATACAGATGGATCTTTCAATTTTGATGGTTTACAAAGGAACACAAGCAACCCAGTAAAGTTATCTTACAAGGGTTACACCATTTTTAATTATAACGACACTGATGTTAATGAAACTTATTTTTCTTTGTTTTCTAAAGGCTTGAATTTTGTTCCAGAGAAGAAGAGTGATATTGGTAAGCTCATTACTGATTTTAAATTGTTTTTGCAGAAGAAAAATCTTGAAATATACTTTGATGGTAAACATATGCCACAACATTTGAGTGGAGGTTTGGACAAAAAGAGTACCTTCAACCAGCCCCTGCACTCCCAACTCAAGAATTTTCAGATTATGGTTGAAAAAGAATTAAGGGAAGGTGTATACAAGAAAAGATTTCTCCTGTACTTAAACAAGGAGAAAAGGAATTTATTAGAAGAGTTATGAAATAACAAGGGTAATGAAACTGGATGAGGGGGGGGCAGAATAGTTCTTATGAATAGGATTATATACGAAGCTAAGATGTTACAGTTATTACAGGACAAAGCAAAATATGTTAGAGTCTCTATGAACGAAATAAACATAGCTTAAAGATGGATTTACATAAATTTATATGAATTACTAATGGAAGGGGTAATTGATAAAGATACGTGTGAATTTTTATACAATAACCAACCAAGAGTTTCCTCCATATTTGGAATCCCGAAAGTACACAAAAACATATTAGACCCACTTTTGCATCCTATAGTGATGACAGAAGGTTCGGTGACAACCCCATTAGATAGATTTCTATATGTAAATTTTAAGAGACTGGCTATGGAAGATAATACATTTTTGAAAGATTCATGGGATTTTCTTAGGAATGTAAAGCAAGATTTATTTGGAGACAATATTATGTTTATTATGATTGACATAGTAGACCTGTTTGGATCTGTACCCCATGACCAAGGCCTTGAGTTGTTTGAAGAAGCCCTTGGGAAATCTGTATATTTAACACATGATTATTTATATCTATGCTTACAACTCATGGAAATGGTTTTAAAGAATAATTTTATTTATTTTCAAGGTGATTTTTTTTCAATAAGTTAGTGGGGTCGTTATGGGGGCAAGGTGTGCCCCAATATACACTAATTTAATTTTGTCAGTATGGGTGGAGAAGTATATTATTGATAGCCAATACAAAGACTGACTGGTATTGCATAAACATTTTTTAGATTATATTTGTATATTTTGGATGAATACATTAGAGAAATTTAAGGAATTTTTTTCAGTATATTACTAACTCTGCAGATAGATTTTCTGCATTTTACATATGAGATTGGACACAATGAAGTGAACTATTTAGATGTTACTATTTATAATGATAAAGGAATGTTTAGATCTAAGGTATACAGGAAGGAGAACTACTCAAATTCATACCTTCACTACACTAGTGCTCACCCTTTTTACCAAAAGAGGAGCATAATTAAAGGACAACTAGTAAGAATTAATAGGATGACTTCAGAAGATAATGAGTTTTTTTAAGGAATGTGAATTTTATTTATTTTTATTTATTTATTGACATTTGTTAACCAGGTTGGTCCAGCTGGGCTTGTGGCCCATTTTCAGTGGAGACTCGAGGAGAAAAGCTCCAAACAGTTTACAGAGAATCAAACATTTGAGTAAAAAATATGGTCAAAATCAGTTATACAAGCATGTTTGAGAGACAAAGCAGAAATGCAAACACACGATGTATACATATCAATATTTTTTCAGACTAAAAAATATATTTACATATTTACAAAAAGAGTTAAGTCCAACAGTACTGATTGTAGAGTTTAATAAGTATCCACAATAGTGGAGTACCTAGATATGTTGTGGAGGGACTGAAAATATATATAGTAGTACTAGAAAGGTAATAGTAGTGAAGGTAATAATTTTTAAAGAGTATGTTTATGGATAGGGGTTACCCTACAGATTTGATTTTAGAGATTAGTTAGGAAGTAATGAAGGGTTGGCATGACAAATTTGCCCTGATTTTGAGAATAGAAAAGAAGATTCTTCCCATCAATGATAGTATGCCAAGTTCCCCCAGTAAAGTATTAGGGAACAAAAATAGTTATGAATGTGCTTTTGTGAGTGATTTTAGTGGTGATTCTGGTGTTATAAGGAAAATAAGGGAAAAGGAATGGGCAACATTTGCAGAATTAATGGATTTAGGTTTGATTTTTAAAAAAACACTGAGATGTATTTTTAGAAAGGGAAAGAATATTAAGGATTTACTGGAGAGTAATAACACTAATACTAACAATCAAGGAAGGAAGAAAGGGATACGTTTAAGTGTGGTATGCGTCCACAGTGTCCCTACATTAGTAATATAGAGAATATATTTTTAGATTCAAGGGACCAATATGTAACAAGCAAAACATATAATACTTGTGATAGTAGTGGAGTGATATATATTGCTGTCTATGTAGCAAGTAAATCTTTTATATAGGGAAAACAGAGAGAAAGCTTAAGAGGATATACAAGCATACCAATTCCATTTGGAATAAAAACCAAAACAACACTTCGTACAAACATAGTTTAGACTACATTTTAGCTAAGTTTCCATTTTTTGTAATCGAAGAAGTACCTAAAGACAAAAGAGGTTATATGTGGGAGACTAAAATAGAGTATAGAGAGTTATACTGGCAAATTAGTTTAGAAGCGAATAGATTGCCTGTGTTAAATGAAGCAGTCTCCCTGTCCCCAGTATTAAAGCTTAGAGCAGCTTGACTATAAAAAGTGTTACATTTGAAAGACATTTCTTTTGTTTTATTTCATGTAATTTTACACTATGTCCACTAGGGAGTACCACAGGATTACAAACTACATATGGTTCTAATTTTATATATTTAAAAATAATTTTATCCACATTTTTATATATAAAATGTATTTATTTAGCTAATATATTTATGTTGTTGTTGCTGTTCTTTTGGCTTTTCCCGGTTAGGGTTTGCCACAGCAGAACTCTGGTCCGCTAATGACTGGCCTAGATTTTTACAGTGCCAAGGTGCCAGCTCGATGCCCAACCTTCAACAAAGGCACGCCCATTCTATGCATGTCTTTTCAATGCCACTCGACCACAGGGAGAACATGCAGACTACACACAGAAGGTGCTCCAGCTGAGAATCGAATGGGAGAACCTCTTGCTGTGAGGCGACAACGCTACCGCTGCACCACCATGGCTTATGTTTAGCTAATATATTTATGATGTATTAATATTCACAACATTTTGATAGGAAGGGTTTTAAGTAATGTAATAGAATTTAACGTTATAAATTCACTTTTTCTGGCTTTAAGTACTGCTTATTTAACTGTTTTTATTAGTTAAAGATTCTTATTGGATTATTGAGAATGCTGGTGGGTTAAATAGGAGCTTGGGAAAGAAGATTTTACATCTGATGAAGTCTATATTGGATGAAAAACATGGTGACTTGTTAAGCGTTTTATGTTTTTAGTGTGTTGTGTGACCGTAATAAAACTTTGTCTTTCGAAATTGTTGTAGTCCTTCTTACTGTGTCTTTCTGTGGTTTAGATATTGTATCTATGAACTTGGTACAGTATGCAAGTAAATAATAATGTATTTGTAGTGAAATTAAATTAACGTGTGACTACAGACACTATTTCACTATTATGTATGTGTCCATTTATAATTAGTACGCTTCATGCATGAAGCATTCATGCAGTCCTACTGTAGCAGATGCAGTGTCTTACTTAAGACCTGTTTGTATCCTAACAGTAAACACGATTTGTTCCCCCACCCCCCAAAACAGCAGTGTCCCCTTGTAACTGCCATAACAGTCACTCAGCTATGCTATCCTCAAACCCACTGTATATGGGTATTTTTCACATTTATTATCTCCCACATTATCAGGACAATAGTATAGATCAGATCGTATACTGAGGTAACTGATGAATAGCAGTGTACATTTTTATGCAGGTGGTTGTGTAATGAATGACCCCAATTCTGGCAAGCTGCTTCTGTGGCATGTCTGATAAAGCTGTAATGCTGCTGAAGGTTCTAATCCTGATATAAGTAGAAGTTCCGGAGGTTGTGTTTTACAGACTGGGACCCTGTGTCCCATATTGTTATCAACTTTGTCTTGTTTTAATTTGACATTTGCACAGTGCACCACATGTATAAAACTTTTTGATAAGACTTAGCTGGTTTGCGCAGAGCACAGCATTGCAGAAACAGTGAAAGAGGAAATGCAGTTTATGTCATACTGCCATCCACAGACACAAGATACATTCAATTATTGCCATTAGTAACTGTGAAATCCCATCCTGGAGTAGAGATAGGAGTGGGCTGTAGTAAGAGGTATATATTACCTAGACACACACACCCATATAAATACATATATATATATATATATATATATATATATATATATATATATATATATATATATATATATATATATATATATACATATATATATATATATATATATATATATATATATATATAGTCTCAGATATGAGCAATGCACCTCGAATTTGAGCACTGCTTACCTATGCACAAATAGATAAAGAAAATTAGCATGTGTGTATACTCAGTTAACCATAGTGCAAATCCAATGCTTCTCATTCTATTGCATTTTATATCTATATCTATATCTATATATATCTATATGTAAATCTGTATCTGTATATATATATATATATATATATATATATATATATATATATATATATGTGTGTGTGTGTGTGTGTGTGTGTGTGTGTGTGTGTGTGTCCATAGTGCCTTACATACTTCTCAAGCTCTTAGACCACAAATTCTGAACAAAGCCAAAAATAATGGGGGATAAATGCCCCAAAATAGGGACACTTTATAAATATTGCTCTTACAAGCTTAGAAAGTGATAGAATAACAGGTGTTGAATTAGCATGAATTTTTGGAAGATATGGCGTCTGGAATTCAGATGTCTGCCATTATTTTCTGACTTCATTTCTCAATGATTTGCCATTGATTTTCCAGAAAAACAACAATTTTGTGAGAAATAGACCAAAAATATGTGTCAAACATCTGGACATTTTGTGAAAGTCTGGACAGTTGAGAGGTATGCTGCCCTATCATTCACTATCATTCTCAGACCCGATGTCTCCCCTAAGACTACATGTAGAAACATTGCAAATTGATGGCACAATATAAGTATATATTGTACATATATTGAAAAGCCAACCATTTCTTTCCCCACTAGCAACAAAAGCAACAATCACAACAATCCTGGGTCACCTTGATTTTTCCACCCATATATCAACCACTGTACAAGTTGTAATATATAATGTTGTCTGCTCCCTCATGGACAAAGCCAATTGATGGTGCTCACAGGCTTGCTCTTTCAAACACAAACAGACAAATATGCTCAATAGGGTACTGTTGTTACACAGCTAGGCTATTAAACAGTATTGGTCTGCTTAGGCTACTAGCCTCAGATGACACTACAAAGCAGTGTGACTATGCAAGCCTCCCAAGGTTTTGTTCAACACATGGCCTGGTTATGTCATCTTGTATACATTCACCTGCAGTCCTACATAAATTAGACTTGTTCTGTGGTGAGTGTGTTAAGTACTGTTACCTGTAGTCTGTAAACTTAGATAGGTAGTGGTTCTATTCTCAATGCAGTCAACTGTGTGGGCGTGTGTGTATAAACAAAAGTGGAAGTATATATCCCAATCTGACTTCACATATGGCATGGTTTTGTACTGTTTTGCTGCTTGCAAAAACTTCCAGTTGAAGCAGGCCTCCAAACTCTTGTCCACGATGTGTCTTGCTGATGTCATCTACTATAAGATCGCCTGCATTCCTGTTAAAATCATACTTGTGCTGTGGCGTGTGTGCTAAGTATTCTGATATGTATTGTGTAAACCTAGATAAGTAGGGGATATAGACTCACTGCAGTTAATATGTGTGTGTGTGTCTCCATAAAGAATGCTATAAGTGTGTGTCTCACCCTGACTTCTCAAATGGCATGGTTTTGCACTGTTTTGCCTCTTGCACAAACATCCAGTCAAAGCAGACCTCCAAACTTTTGTTGCTCACGTGGCCTGCTGATATCATCTACCATAAGATCACCTGCAGACCAGTCCAGTTAAAAACAGATTGGTGCTGTGGTGCGTATGTTAAGCACTGTGATCTGTAGTATGTAAACCTGGATAGGCAGGGGTTCTATCTTCACTGCAGTCAACCTTGTGTGTGTCTGTCTCCATAAAAAACAGTGTAAGTGTGTGTCCCACACTGACTTCCCAAATGGTATGATTTTGCACTGTTTTGGTACTTTTGGTACTTGCACAAACATCCAGTCGAAACAGGCCTACAAACTTTTGTCCCTCATGTGGCCTGCTGATATCATCTAACATAAGCAGTCTTGAAAACATCAGACGTGTGCTGTGGCATGTGTGTTAGGCATGTTTGTTAAGTATTGTCATCTATAGTATGTAAACCAAAATAGGTAAGGGTTCTATCCTCAGTGCTGTCAACATGGTGTGTGTGTATGTATGTGTGTGTGTGTGTGTGTGTGTGTGTGTGTGTGTGTGTGTGTGTGTGTGTGTGTGTGTGTGTGTGTGTGTGCCTCCATAAAGAACAGTGTATGTTTGTTTCCTACACTGACTTCTCAAATAGCATGGTTTTGAACTGTTTTGGTGCTTGCAAAAACATCCATTTGAAGCAGGTCTCAAAACTCTTGTCCCCCACATGGCCTACGGATGTCATCTACTATACGATCACCTGCAGTCCTGTTAAAATTAGAATTGCAGCACATGCATTAAGTACGATAAGTATTGTGTAAACCTAGATAAGAAGGGGACTTAGCCTCACTGCAGTTAATGTGCTGTGTGTGTCCACCATATAAAGAAAGGTATAAGTGTGTGTCCCACCCTGACTGCTCAAATGGCATGGTTTTGCACTGTTTTGATGCTTGCACAAACATCCAGTCAAAGCTGGCCTCTAAACACTTGTCTCTCATGTGGCCTGCTCATGTCATCTACCATAGGCTCACCTGCAGTCTGGTTAAAAGACTCGTTTGTGGTGCATGAGTTAAGTACTGTGTTCTATAGTATGTAAACCTGGATAGGTAGGGGTTCAATCTTCACTGCAGACAACTTGTGTGTGTGTGTGTGTGTGTGTGTGTGTGTGTATCCATAAAGAACAGTGCAAGTGTGTATCCCACACTGACTTCCCAAATGGCATGATTTTCCACTGTTTTGGTGCTTGTGCAAACATCCAGTCAAAGCAGGCCTCCAAACTTTTGCCCTCCACATAGCCTGTTGATGTCATCTACCATAAGATCACCAACATTCCTGGCAAAATCAGATTAGTGCTGTGGTGCATGCATTAATTACTGTGATCTGTAGTCTGTAAACTTAGATAGATAGTGGTTCTATTCTCACTGCATTCAGCTGTATGTGAGCTGCTGGTGGATGTTACACAGTGCATTTTACAGCAGCCTAAAGGACACTCTCCTGATATCTTCAACAGACACTCCTGATGTCATCAGTGATATCATATTATTGTATATATATATATATATATATATATATATATATATATATATATATATATATATATATATATATACATCACAACAGCCCATGGTCACACACTGGCCTAACAAATGGGTAGATGCCACTTAATCCTATATAAGACAGACAACAGTGACATTCCTGTTATTGTATGCACAGACATCATGGCATCTATTTGCAATGTTGATGGACAGGTTGACACACTAGATCACATAGGAGTCCCTGTGGACTATGATGTTTGGGGATGATATTGTGATCTGTACTGAGAGTAGGGAACAAGCTTAGAAGACCCTAGAGATGTGGAAATATGCTCTACAGAGGAGAGGAATGACAGTCAGCAAGGCTAAGACAGAATATATGTGTGTGAGTGAAAGGGTGGCTAGATGAATGGTGAGGATGCAAAGAGTACTGTTAGTGAAGGCATATAATGTGAAATACTTTGGATCAACAGTTCAGAGTAATGGTGAGTGTGGAGGACAGGTGAGGAAGCCAGAGCATACAGGGTGGAGTGGGTGGAGAAGAGTGTCAGAAGTGATTTTTGACAGACAGGTACCAATAAGAGTGAAAGGGAAGTAGAAGATGGTACTGAGACCAGCTATGTCATATGGGTTGCAGATGATGCCACTGATAACAAGACGGGAGTCATGATAGATGTTGGTGGAGTCCCAGATGTTAATATTTGCATTGTTTGGACTGAAGATGGACAGGAGTATTAACCATTTATTTGAGTGTCAGCTCAGGTTGAATGGTTTGGAGACAAATCAAGAGTGGTGGGATTGTGTTGGTTTGGACATGTGCTGAGTAGAGGTGCTGGGTATATTGGGAAAAGGATGCTAAGGATGGAGCTGCCAGGTAAGAGGAAGAGGAAGGCCTAAAATAAGGTTTATGAATGTGGTGACAGAGGACATGTGGGTGGTTGGTGTGACAGAGCAACATGCAGAGGATGGGTGGAAATGGAAGCAAATGATCTGCTATTGCAAACCCTAATGGTACTATCCAAAAGAAGAAGAAGATGCCATCTGTGTTTGTAGAAACCCCGTCTGTACACTTATGACCGGAGTATACAGCAGGAGTTATTTATTTGAAAGTTAGTGTGCTTGGACTCAGTTTGGGCTTTAACAGTGTGTCTTTATATTACCTGCTCTGGATTGTGTGCAGAGGCTGTAACACTTTGGCCTCATACAGGTAGACATGTCAATACATTTTCTTTCAAATACAATTGGCTGCTGCTATGTAGCTGACGAGATCTAGCTGTCAGAACTTCTGTTGCATAACAAGCAGTAATTTATCCACTTACCTATCAATAGCAGAGGTATTGGTCTACCTTATGAAGGACCTCATAATGCACACCACATAGATTAGTCACATGAAAATAGCAGTCAGATCACATATACCTTTACTTTTTGCATTCTCTGTGCGATACTAGGTTCAAACTTCCCATTATTACCTATCATTTCCCCTCTGTTTCCCCTGCTATCGTACTTAGCATGCATTTGTGACTCAGTGGCGATAATGCCTCATGTGCACTGAATAATCTGTATCGCATACATCACTGAAGTAGTTTTTCAAAACCTCCACCTATAGTAGGAATTTGGAATCAGTGGTCTCTTGCTTCCAGAAGAGTAACACTAAACAGGTTGCCCACTCACACACCTTGACTCCTACTCATAGTATGCACCCAACACAAATGACCATGTGCAGAGGTACTCCCCACAAACCAGTCTAAACAGCTAACACATCCTAAACACAATAAGGCTACAAGCAGAAAATGCACATAAGAAATATCACTACTGTCTCACCATAGAAGTGCTTAAGGTAATGGGTATGTATCCCAAAGGTTTTCATAATAGTTGACTGTATTTTGAAATGTACAGATGTCCCATTCACCAGCCTAAACAAGGATACGTTTAGTGTCAGCTGTGTGGCAGAAGTAGTCATCATAGCACACATGGAATAAAGTCTCTCAACAATAAGCCCCACTCTTACTCCAGCATACTTCATCATGGTATTGAGTCATGACTATATGAAATGTATGAACACAGACATGATTGAGCTATCTATATATGGGTTCCAGTCAGGTATGTCCCTATGTTTGAGCAGCGTTATACCCTCACCGAGGATGCCACCACTATGTAAAGAACAACAGATTTTCTGAACTTACCTAAGTTTCTGGTGTCATTCTAAGGTGATACAGTACCTGTCAGTAAGGGATGACATGCTAGATAGAACACAGTGCTTTGTCAGGCATAATGTATTTGACTGCACCATAATCCCTTTATTAGGCAAGGTCACAAAAGTAGAATCATCTATGAGAAAATGTACAACTCCAACAAAGTAAGAGATACTCTGCTAAACCTTAGGAGTTCACATCTTAAACCACACTCTCTGTAAGCACTCTTTGCAGTAAAGATGTTATCTGTGCAGTCACAGAAACCTGGTAGAAGGCTGCAGTAAATACTTTAGCCTTGCAAGGCTACAATGCCTTCCAAACATCCAGACAGCAAATAGAAGTTGAGTGAACCACAGCAGGTGTCGTATCTATTTATACTGAAGATTAGTATGCCTCAAGATTGTTTAGAGAAGATAACCATATGGAGTTATTCTATGTCCAACATACTGTGGATAGGAAACCCCTTCATGTTATCACCATTACTAGGTCATCATCCATAAACACAAAAGGCCACATAGCCTATATGTTCCTACATGGAACAATTAAAGAACTAAACAACCCAGGCAGGGATGAGGGAAAGTATTGATCCATTTATCGGGATAATTATAGGATAAGAAACTTACTTTCATACTATTACCTGGAATGTGTGAACTGAAATGCCATGGAAGAAATAGTGCACCACCCCACAAGGTTATCTCATATTCCAGACCTGTACCTCAACAATATGAGGGAACAATGTAATGGCACATATGTAGTTCATACACTGTGGTATGTTTTGAAGTAGATATAGCTACTGAACTCCCTAATGGAGGAGTCAGGTTCAAAAACATCATCCAAGGTAACTGCACCCACCTAAGGGATGGTCTGATCTACTTCCAGTACAGTTTCCACAAAGGTCATTGACAGCTATAGTAACTTACTCCCCGATGGCTTGTCTACACAAATCTATACACACAGCCATGCCTGATACACTCAAACAAAGATCCTCTGGAAAATACAAACCATACTGGTGGATGACTGCCATTACTACATTATACAGTATGTGAAACAAGCTGCTGTTTACAAATACAACATTAAGAAACCAGGACTGGAAGGACATACAAATAAGACACCTTCAAAAACCCTCAGAGAGCAACTATGCTTATAATTTACACAACAACATATCCAAGAATAACTATAAGGCTTTCCTCATGTACATCTGCAAACTGATATATAACTCAGATGTATTTGGATCTAATTATGTATGGTAGCTCACACACTTACTCAGGGTAAATTCCAAATCTGCTAGAAGACAATTTAGGCTGAAACGTGACCCCCCTACCACCACCAAACCTACTACAAACCATGTGTGCAGCATCATCTCCAACCTGTGGTATCTACAATGAGAAAGTTATCACTGCCCTCTCCAAGACTAGGGGCACAGTCTCCATGGGACCAGATGGCATTATGGCCTGTGTTCTTCATGTGCTTGAACAGTGAGCTACTACACTAGGCACCATATTCTAACACAGTCTAAATACCACTGTTGTCTGCAATGAATGGAATGCAGTGATGATTTTCCAACCATACAAGGAATGATTGGCAAAATGCAAGTTTAATTATAGAACCATAATGTTATGCAACCTCTGTCGTAAGGCAATGTCTACTATTTGCATGGATCTCAGACACAAGGAAATAGGTGACTGCCAAACACTAAATGTGTTCCAGTTAGGTGTTCTCAAGGGTATTTTGTGGATGCAAAACCTGGTGAGATTCAAGACTGTGACCAGAGACATACACAAAGTCAAAGTTGTGCACACATCCCATCGTAACTTGGCCAAGACCTTCAACACAATTAAATATTTGGTCTAAGTGGGAAACTAATCAAGGTGAATATCAAATTCTGTGTGATCAATTGGTTTGCAAATGGGATCACACACCAACAACATTCAATTACAGTGAGAGACTTTCCCTCATGCAGCAGACCTGTGTGATAACAGAAGTGTGAGCGCTGTGGCCCCTCATGTTTGACATATATATCTCAGAAGTCGTGAACAAAAGAGAGGGTCTGTGGCAAACCATCTTTGTGACATTAATTACTGCTGACAAAGCCATGGGTGTTACATAAACTGCACAGAAATGCATCAGCGTACCCTGTGGTAATAATAAATGTTCCTACTTATTATAAAATAACCAAGAGTAAACTATTACCCACTTCTGTATTGATAGACCTTGTAAAACATGTTGACTGCAACCTGGGTCTACTGTGGGGAGGTAGGCATTCTACATCTTACATCTGATTAGCAACCGCATTACATCAATAGCAATATATGTTATCAATCCACTATACTCATGCCTCATTGGCCATATTAATTAATATAATCATCCCTTTGATATGTATTGTACCAGAAACTTGCACCAGCTTGACAGCCCTCAGACATGTCTGAGTAATAAAACATCAGAGGCCCTTCAACATGTGTTTTCTGTGAGCAGACTGACATAGCTTTCATTGTGTGCAGTATCATATAGATAACTTTGAGGCAGATTATGTACACCTTACAGGGCTATCTGTGGCCAAAATGGGATGAAAATACTGCACATCCGTAAGTAATGTAGGACTAGAGTTACATGTTCCAGGGACATCAATGTACACTATTTCATACATAGAACATGATGGAGAGACAGATACATCTCTCAAAGGTTGTCACTCCTGTGCAGTAGGCTTCAAATCCATGTCAAGCAGAGCACCTCCATTACCCTGTTGAAGGACAGGCTGGATAACCTGATGTGAAAACGTTATCTGTCATGGATCACTGCTGCTTTTCTCCTGGACATGGCTAGTCCTTGCTAGACAAACCTTAGCCATGCATTATATCTGCCTTTGGATATTATATTGTGATGTAGCAGCTATGCTTCTAAACATCATCAGGTCAATGCCCTAGTTACATCTTATAAACTTCAGAACTTACAGCAATGTACATGAAAAAAGGAATATTACATCATATTATTGTTCTGATGAGATTTGTCTTCAGTGTTGACACATGGTCCTGAGCTCTGAATCTGATGGCTTGACTTTGGATGTGCACCCCTACGCTTGTACTAAGCAATCCTCATAGAGAAAGTTAGATATATTAATGAGACACATTTAATTCTCTGACTTCACAGCCCTTACAAAAGGATCCACTATAACAGATATATATTATTATACTAGCACCTGTCTAATTGGCTATGTGCAATCTAAATGACAGATGCAATTATCAGTTCAACAGCACATATGGAGGTAATATAGTCATATTAATAGTGATAGTCACCCTGTGCATCAGACACATAGCTTAAATATCCCTGAATCCAAAAGATAAATGACAGGGATGTGCCACAGTTATCACTTGCACAGGGTGTTGTGTGGGGGTTCAGGAGGCCTAGGGGTGCACAGAAGTTTGACAAACATGTGTGTGAGTAAATAAGTGAAGCTGGCAAGACTGACCATGTAAATGTTGCATGTGTGCCTGTAGGTACCCTAAATGTGACATTGGTGTGTGAGTGTCTGAATGAACACAGCCAAGCTCAGTGCCACCCCTACTTGTCTGTATGTTGGACAGCTGTAAGCCATGCATCTTAGAGCTGACAGTTCATCATCTCCACCCCCAAACATGAGAACTGGCTCTGCCAGGAGTTGTACTGGCATCTCCACACTCAAGGTCAGATGCTGTGCTACTAACTGAAGGTGACCAATGTCTGCTGGGTGTGCTGTCTTCATGGGAATGCCCAGGACCACAATCACATGGCCTGCTACATCTAGGTGTGGGCAGCACACTCCCTACTGGAGCAGTGGCTGTACTGCCACTCTGGGAGCATGATCAAGCACAGCCACATTGGCTCTCAGAAAATGTAGTTGCTAATCTATGCCCACAAGGCCAAAACTCCCCTTCCCAGCAGATGTTCCATCACAGACAATGTGCATTCCATGACAGATACACCCCTCAGACACATTCTGTTCCAATGTGCCATTCAAACAATCTATGGAATCAACAACACAGTGGAGGCAGACAGATGTCAGACTGTGCTGCATCTATAACCCTAAGTATTTTCCTGGAGCTCCTTTCTGAATGTGCCTGTGCCTGCATGATGGCCCTAAACATATTTCGAGTGACATGTGATAAGACAACTGCAACTGGCTAGGGATGGACAGCAAGTGTCCTCCATGCACCCCTATCGATCTGCCTGTGTGGCACCTCACCAGCAGTTTTCTTAGGGCTAATGTCAACAGTCACTGAAGCCACAGTAGAACCCACACTTCCCTGTTCAATGTCCTCACCTTCCATCTGTCAAATAGTTATGGCTTCAGTGGACTGGGTATGCGTAGGCATACTAGCTGTGTCTGGTGATAATGAGGGGGGGGGTCACTGAATGTCAACCTTTGTGTCAGTATCAGCCTCTGCAACTCCTGGTTGTGCCTCACTTTGGCCACCATCATCACCAGAGTCTGATGGAGCAAGTCTAGGGAGGTATGTCTCAGGTCATTTACTCCCACATGTACTATGACTGAGTCCTATTAGTAATTGTGGTCCAAGCACCCAAGTGCCTGCATAATGTGCTGGATCCTAGCCCCTGATAAGCAAACTGACTGTGACTTTCTACTTAGCCTGGTGAGAGGGACATCACTGTGCCTCATAATGGAGTCTCCAATGACTAGAATGTTGGACTGACATCACATCCAAGACCAGAGTAGTCATACCTCTGCTGTACTCTACCCTTATCAGATCACTATTTGAGTACAATGCCTCCTTATGTCTGTACCTCACCAGACATCTGCAGCAGTTAGGGAAAACAGACAGCTGTACCTGGAACACTCCAGGGTCTCCAAACATGACATACATGGAAAGCCTGAAAGACCTGTCAGTGTACTCAGTATCATGCAGGCTGCTGACAGGAAACCTATGCCTGCCCCACAGAGCAGTCTCAGACCCCAGCGTATTGGAAATGCTGCACATCTGCAAATCAAATGGGACAAGAATAACTTGGCCTATGGTTCTCATCCTAGCCTGTGACATAAACAGAACATGCTGTGAGACATATATATCCCAATATGACTCACACTCCTCTTTAATAGGTTCCCACTGTGCGTGAATTAATGCTTCTCAATGACCCTGTTCGAGCACAACCTTGACTACTGGTTGGGTTATTGTAAAGTTACCCTCTGGGGTGGGACCTATGTCTCTCATGGACAGGGCCATTTGGTGCTGCTTACAAAATTGCTCTGCTAAAAATGACCATCCAACTATGCTCAATAAGGGTGCTTGTGTTTTTAAACAGAAAGGCTTCTAAACACTGTACGGCTATTAGGCTAGTAGCCTCCTACGTACATATGAACCTATGAGCCTATGCAGGTCTCCCAACATCTTGTCTCCCACAAGGCCTGCTGATGACATCTACTATAAGTTCACTTGCAATCTTGTAAAAGTCAGGCTTGTGCCATGGTGCTTGTGTAACATACTGTGTTTTGTATTCTGTGTACTTAGGTAGGGGTTCAATTCTCACTACAATAAACTGTGTGTGTGTGTGTGTGTGTGTGTGTGTGTGTGTGTGTGTGTGTGTGTGTGTGTGTGTGTGTGTGTGTGTGTGTGTGTGTGTGTGTGTGTGTGTCTATTCAGAACAGCAGAAGTGTTTATCCTGCAGTTACTGCTCCAATCCCATGAATTGACAGTATTTTGATACTTGCACATGCCTACAGATCCCTTTCACGCAGGCCTCCCAGCTTCTTCTCCCCAACATGCACTGCTGATGTCATCCATTATAAGCTGACCTGCAGCCATATAAAAGTTGGACTTGTGCCATGGTGCTTGTGTAAAGTACTGTGTTTTGTAGGCTGTGTACCTAGATAGGTAGAGGTTCTATTGTCACTGCTTATCTGTGTGTGTATGTGTGTGTGTATGTGTGTGTGTGTGTGTGTGTGTGTGTGTGTGTGTGTGTGTGTGTGTGTGTGTGTGTATGTATGAGTGTGTAACTGTTGCTTGACATTACAGAGAGCATTTTACCCCAGCATGTGAGAAACTGTTATATTCTCTTCAACAGACACTGCTGATGTCATAAGCTATAAAGTTTTGTCTGAGACACTCCAAGTCAGACTTGTGTCATGGTACTTGCATAGATTACTGTGTTTTGCAGTCTATGTACTTTGATAGATAAGGTTCTATTCTCAATATAGTCTATTAGGTGGGTGTGTGTTTGTGCACTTGCTTGACAGTAGAGAGAGAGCATTTTACAACAGCATATGATACATTGTTTTCACTATCTTCCTCTCAACAGACTTTGCTGATTTGCAGATGTTCAGTATACACATCAGGGCAGGGTCAGATATGTCCTATAGTCCAGGCACAAGTCATCTCATCCTTTCCAATGCAGATTTCAGGAACAGGGCTTTCAGTATATCCACATGCATTATGACATGGCTTGTAGAACATGTCTTTTCTTGGTGTAAAACCCATTTAGTCAGTCAAGCTGCAGCATGTGTCTGGTGAGGTACATGCAAAAGGAAACATCATACTGTATTAGTTTTGAAATGAGGTTTGGATGCAGTGCTGTTATATCCTTCACAGATCTGGATACACTGGCCTGACCTCTGAGGTGCAGTATGTAGCCTTTCCATACGGGTCTATATCATATGAGCAAATTGCACAAATTGTGAATGCTCATAATATCAAATGTACCGGACCTCAAACTTCCTATTGTGGGGAGATGCACCCCCCCACACCCCCTGCTAAATATATATTCCAACTCTGAGATTGCATTATAGTAAGGAAAGGGTAAATATCTCATTCTTCACTGTACCGCAATCTCAGAAAAAGCACTTCAAGGTCCGGTATGTTCGATATTATGAGCGTTTGCAATTTGTATGAATTGCTCATATTATATAGACCCTTTCCATACCACTGTGGACACTTGTTTGAAGTTCAGACTGCTATCTACATGTGTTCCCAATTCTTGTACCTCTGGTATCAACTTGGGGGAGTGGTGTTGTCTATGGTGTATTTACCAGGAAATTCCACTTTGCATATGGCATTAATCCTGACACATTCTGTATTTATTAGTAGACCGTATGGCTTTGGCACCAATCATTTGTTTGTGTTAGCCTCTCTTGTACTATAGTCACATCATCGGTGGACTCAATTATTGCAACAAATATGCATGACTCAGTGAACTTAGTAAGCTACAGGTCATATTTTGTAACCTGGACTGTTGAGAAACAGATTCAAAACAGTGTAGGTCCCAGCAAAGATCTTTGGGGTACAACAGTGGTGACAGCTGCAATGGTAGATGATAGTTCACCAACTTTAATAGTATGTGGTCTGTCGGTGAGGACAGTGGTTAAGCATTTAGTGACATAAGTGTTAATCCCCAGCTGGTAGAGTTTGTTAATGATGTCTGAGTAGGGGGGTTGTTTCCAAACCCTGGGACAGATCAAGACAGACAGTATGCACTGTGTTGCTTTCATGCAGGTCCATCACTCAGAAACAATGGGCTGTGACAACATTGCAGATCAACTATAGCATGAGTCAGAGCATACACCTACCTGACATAGTGTGATACATACTTCAACACACCCTGCAGATGGACTATGTTACCTTATAAGGGTATAATCGACATGCATCAATCTGAGTGGGCTGGGGAGAGCACCTGATGCATGCATGTATAGACACATTCTGACTCTCTTGATCAACATGTCATCATGGGCCTTCCCTAAATGGAAACTAGTAATATCCTGGCTGTGCACAACAGACATGTGTGAGTTTTTGATATTGCATCTATGTCTGTTACATCTGTCAGATGTCCTGAATAAGCATCATCCTGTGGAACATCAAAAGGCCAAGGCAGTCAACAGGAGTCCACACTAAGGTATTCACTCCACAATGACAGATGTGACCATCAACACACATATCACCTAGTAGGTAGAAGAATGGATTGCATACATGGCATCTAAATATGTAGAAATGTGTGAAGTGACCTATATCTCATGTCCAGTGATCAAACGTGCACATCAGGGCTGTCTGCTAGGCCATTTCCTGTCCATGATTGAAATCATAGACGTCAAGAATGACATAAAAATCCTGTGCCTCAACAGCTGTTTAGAGGACTACAGATTGCGGTCCATCATTGACTACAACTGTGTTATTGGTATAATACAGACAGTATAAACTCACATTAAAGATTGCTGTCACAGCCATGACAACACATGAGATAAAAAAAAAAATGGGAATTTGTTTCATTATGAATACAAATGCACAAACCAAGGATCATCTAGACATCACACCCTATTAGCAGACCATTTGATATGTGACCTGTGTCCTGATATACGTGGTATTTGGAATGTCCACCAGCATGTGTCCATTGTAGTGAGTACTCCCTTGTATGTGCAGGATATCCACATGACAGACCAAAATACTTTCATATTTCACAGCCTTCACCACACCAATATCTGTGTACAATGCACCCTTCCTCATGTCCCGCTATACATATCTTCTAATGATATGTAACTGAAGTGTATCACCTTTGTCATTGTGAGCTGTCACACATCTATTTCTGCATACCTAGGTATTAGTCACATAAACATTGCTGTCTGATGCCACGGAACCCCATCAAGGTGTACTACCACATGCATGTGTGATATCTGTTTCAGTGATGCACTTGCAACATACATGGCTGTTTAATGACATTGTTTACATTTGTGGCAGTGTGGATTGTGCCATATATATCTGTCTGCCATGCACAACAGTCAACTAGCCTGTAGTGATCATAATGTCAAGCGTGTCTCCTCACACCTCCTGCATATGTTAGTGTCAGGAGAGTGTGCTTGATTACACTCATAGATTGCTGACATGTGCTAACAGTTGTACAAGTGTGTTGGTGCAGAACCATCTATGCTCACTCAGCAACACATATGTTGTGTCAGAGATGTGGGTATTACTGGTGGTATTATTCTGATATTGCCCATGATTGTGCATGATGATTTTACTTTTGGCTATGAGCTTGTATCTGTGTCCTACTTGTTGCAAGCCTCTGCTGATAATACAGGTATACTCAAGCAAATCAGTTTGCATGGCTTCACAATATGCACCCAACCTCAACTGTATTTAAAATCCATGATACATGTCCTCTCCATTGTTCATGTATGGATACTTTTATCACACAGACATCCTCCACTGTTTTGTCACCTTGTATGACAGTCACATCATATACATTTGTACTGTGTCATGTGGAGATGTGATTAGTGTACCTGCTGCAACTGTCTTCCTTTCATATTTCCTCATGTAAAGTACATTACAATGTTTCACCTGTCCTCCTTCCCAGTGTTCATCCTTAACTTTCATCTGCATGTTCCTATTCAATAAACACACTTCCCATATCTGTTTCTTATAAATGGCAGTCCATGTACACTTACAGATCATTTACACAACTTGTATAGACTGCCTGGAATGGGATTCCACAATACTCAGCAGTATATACATTGTCCTGTTATGCGCCTGCAACACAATGCATTAATATATGCAAAACCCTGGTGGTCCTTGTGGCATTCCATGTAATCTCGCTAGCCCAGTATGCTGCAGTGTACACATATGGTGTCCTGTCCTGATACACTGCCCTGTCCTGTCCCCACAACATAATCCATTAATATGTATTAAAAACCCTGGTGGTCTTTGTGGCATTCTGCACAATCCCACTAGCCCAGTTTGCTATGTTGTGACTAAGTTCTGCATCTGTGTCGCTTTACATGGTTTCCTGGCTGTCATGAAACCCAGCTTAAAAAACATTTGAAGGTGAGCCATGCATGACTATTCATTAAGCACTGCTACTCACCATGCAAACACGTAAACTCCACTTAGGCTTTGTGAAGCCTACACAGACTTTATTGAATCCCAGGGTATCCCCTTTTATGATTTTCCTTCAGTTGCCTTTATTCTCCTAGAAAAACACACTGTGCTGACTTTTTGTAATCAACCTGTATTGTGTTGTATACCATTATTTATTATTATTATTTTTTATTTTAAACAAGCTAACCAATTTTTGTATTACCCAATGTTCAATGAAAAAAAGCTGTAAAATTCAGGAAACACTTAATAAGCTGAGAATTCTGAAATGGAGGTGACAAGGTGATTGGTCCCAAAAAGCATTACTTTTAATCTTTAATTTTCAGGAGA
Organism: Protopterus annectens; assembly: GCF_019279795.1. NCBI lineage: Eukaryota > Metazoa > Chordata > Ceratodontiformes > Protopteridae > Protopterus > Protopterus annectens. The sequence continues at coordinate 649,584,949 of NC_056734.1, read as the reverse complement.
TACTATAAATACAGTAATTCAATTAATATTTACCCAGCATCCATTGACTGATGCAACTTGTTCTTATTGCTCTCTGCTTCTAACCCTGCTACACTATAAAAAGTTGTATATTCATGAGGTTAAGTAATAATGGCATTTTTATTAGTAAAGTCAGTTAGCAACTTTTCCCTGTGGTTATTATAATCCGGTAAAACATTAGCACTTAGCTTTTTGTGTCCAGGCAAACATTTCTAAGCAGGTATGTACCCATCTGTCTTGGTTTAGTGAATGTTGTGGCTGACTTGTATTTTAGAATAAACTGACAGAAGGGTTTGCCTCTTGTACTCCTAAGACCTGATTTTTCTCCCATTCTGTCATTCAAACCAAGTGTTTGTTTCAGGTTGCTGCATACGTCTCACCATACTACATCATGAGCAAAGTTTATCATTCTGCATCTTAAAAGTTCTTTGTTTCATGCTGTTTCACAATGAAGGGACCTGTTATTCATGCTGTGACTTTTTAACATTTATATGCATTAAATAATAATATTAAATCATATTAATTCATCAACAGAACCCTTTTTAAGTATGAAATAACATTTTTTTCTAGTTAAGGTTGTTAGTTTTTGGCATTTTGTCCATTTTTCCACATTATGAGATAAAAGGTTCCAACATTTTTTGGGAAGGTTGAGAGCTATGGACTGCTGAACTGTCGGGTTTTCAGCTTGTCATTCCTTTCAGTTATACCTTAATGTGTTAAGGAAGTTTCACTTAACTTAGGAGGGAGGTTGGCATAATGGCTAAGGTGTTTACCTTACAGCCACAAAGTGTAAAGCTTGCTTCTAACATGGAAAAAGTGACTAATCTTAGAATGGCTTACAAGGGTAGTTAGCCTAGTATTAATCTATGAACTTAATGATGTTGCAGATTGCACAACACACAGTGGTAAATGGCATGAAACTTGTGTTTGTTTAAGTAGCAGTGAGCAAGATTTTCCAGTATGTATTTTTCTTGAAATATTTCTGTTGCCTTGGGATAAGAAGGGGCTATTTCTAAAGTGCCACATTTTTCTAAACACGCAGTAGTAACACTTTTGACTTGGACTGTGTGTCTGTTATGGAGTGAAGTCAGTGATATGTTTACAGTATTTATATGGATGATTTCGAGCCACCCATAAATATTTATTATTGATCATTTTCTTCCTTTAAATTAAAACATCAACAGAAACAGGCATTTTTTGTAACTACTGCTACCTGCCAACCATCATCCCCTCCCACAACTACCTGTCCCACTCATTCCAGCTTAGCGAGAAAAGGGTAGCCACAAGACACCATCATCCAGTCACCCCTCAGGGCTTTCTGCTAATAGCTTAATTCCCCACTCTAGGTGGCTGGTGTGCAAGCTCATTGCTAAGATCCCTGGTATAACTTTTTCTTCATTCTACTGTGCACATTCCTACACATATCCCCAAGAAGGATATTGTGTAATGGAGCTATGCACTTGTCTCTGTCCTGTATGCTGCATCCTTATCTGTGCTTCACCATGGAAGTCATTGTCATAGTAGATCAGACTGCTTCCCTTTGCCTGTATTGGCACGCTATCATCGGCCACTCACTGAAGAGTAGATTCATTTCTATGTGTTGTCATAAAGCAATTTTTTTGGAGGGAGTTAAAAACTGCACATCAAATTGTTTGGGAGGGGATATTTAACTTTCATGAACAGATATGTTGCCGACTATCCCTTTATCAAATCAAATACCTATACTGAAAACTGTTTAGTTATAGGATTTATTAATTCTTATCTGCGGTGGTGGTGCTGTTGTAGCGTTGTCACCTCACAGTTAGACGTTGCCCGTTCGATTCTCAGTTAGCGCGTCTTCTGTGTGGCGACATGCGTGAATGGACGTTCCTTCATTGAAGGTTGTGCGTCAGGCCCGGCAAGCCAGCATGTAAAAATCTACTGCCAATCATTAGCGGACCGGAGTTCCGCTGTGGCAACCCCTAACCAGGAAAAGCCAAAAGACACAAACAAACATTAAAATGTATAACTACATGGTGGAAGTTGATTTATCTTCCTGGCAATGCTGATTGTCATAAGAGTAAACTGTTTGAACATTACTGGATGGAATTGGTTGTTAGAGAAAGATGTGTAATACCATTGCAAGCCAACTCACACTGTGATAGTTTATATTGATCAAGTATATAAAGGGAAAATATGGGGATTTATACCACTGTGTACTTGTTTTAAATTATGCCTGCTTTATTTCTTTTGTATAAGCAATATAGCCTTTTATGTACTGTACTGAAAACTTCATTATGTATAATAATTTATATATCATTGATTGTTTATACCTTACTGTGGCTCCTTTTCATCCATCATTCTGTGTTTTCATTTCCTTTCCTAACCTGTATGTTTATCTTATTTTATTAAAAAGTATATTAATAATAACTTCAGATCAATGGATATTTTATTACAGACTTTTCAAATTTAATAGCACTGGTTGACTTTCAGTATTGCAATGCATTAGTATGAGTAACATAATTTGGGGTTGCTATTCAAATTAAAATCAGAATCACATTTATTGGCCAAGTATGCATGCATACAAGGAACCTGACTCCAGTTTCAGGGACTCTCCAAGTTTGAATTACATAAATGACATACATACAAGTATTAAGAAAAATACATCAAAATGGTTGTTTCTCATTTTAATTTAATTTAATGAGTCCTCTGTTTCAGAAGGTGTTGATTGGTTAGGTTGCTAATGGATAAAGGAATTGGCATTTCTAACCACTGAATAAAAGTTGGTAAGTCTTTCATGGTATTAAATCCTGTAGAACTTCTCATAGTAAGTCGTTTGTCAGTTATTATATTGTTAGTAAGATTGACACTACCTGGCTGGTTGATGGAAAATAAGGAAGCAGCTAGTAAACTAGTAGATTATCTTAACAACACTACAGATTTCCTTTCCTTTAATTATGTATTTGAAATGACCAGGATTTCATACTTGGATGTGGATTTTAGTAAAGATATGGAAAGGAACGCATATGTAGCGAAAAATTATAGAAAGGCCACACTCTTTATTACATTTTAGCAGTTGCCATCCATGGCACCAAAAGAAATCAGTGGTGAAGGGCCAACTCATGAGAGCTGCCCGTATGGTCACGCTGGACCAGGATTTCATGGATGAATGTAATAATTTGAGGTCAATGTTTGTTAGGAGAGGTTACCCAGTAGACTTTTTTGAGTGTCTACTGGAAGAAGTAAAAAACAAGAGAGAACAGGGGTTGTATAAACCCATTTTGTCCATTGGTTTACAAAGTGTTATAATAAGTGACAGAGAATTACAACAAAAAGAAGTATGGAATTTAAGTTTAATAACACCCTATAGTAGTAATGCAAGGGAAATAATGTCATTTTTGAACAAAAATTGGGAAATAATTAGGAGAGATCCTCACCTTTCCTACAAGGTCAAAAGCAAACCCCGGATTACTTACAAGAGGGGGACTAATTTAAAGGAATTATTACAACATAAAAAAACTACCCCACAGTGGAAGTGTGGCATGTACAAATGCCAAATGTGTAACTACTGTAAATACATGAGTACAGGACAAGACATTGAAGTTAAAAATATTAGGTTTAAAATTAAATTGAAGTACACTTGTCAGTCCAAGTTTGTGGTTTATTTAGCTCAGTGTCAATGCTGTGCAGCGTTTTATATAGGCAAAACGGATAGAAGGTTAAAAGAATGAGTATACAAACATCTCTATAAAATAAAGACCCTAAACAGAGAAAATGCACTGGCTAGACACATTATTTTCTATCCACAACATTCATTTTTGTTCAAAGCAATTGATTCAGTTGTTGATGATAGTCGGGGGGGGGGTGCTTACTCTTTTACTTGAGCAACTTGAGTTAAGTTGACAAATACGCACTGGGGCAATGTTTTACCCGGGTTTGAATGAGACAATATCTTTAAACAGTATACTGAAGTTGAAAAATCTTAAACGTTAACGTGCATATGCATTTTTATAAAATGCGTTCATATTTGTGATATCTGACTTCATTTGACTCGGATATGTAAGTTTCTGACTTCTTAGTTAACTAAGTAATATCATATTTTGAGAGTCAACACAATTATTTGAGATATAGTATTGTTAGTATATGTATGTTTGTATATATATTTCTTTCACCATTACAGGTAAAAATTCTGAAGGAAGGGAAGGGTTGAGATGTTCTAAAATATTGTCAGTCATATTTGTTTTTAAAAAATGGTTTAAGTAGCAATAATGTGGATGTGCCTTTAAGGCAGAAGATTTTTAATTAGAAGTGTCATGTGACAAAAAGGGTGTGTATATATTGTTTGTGTTGAAGTTTGTTCAGTTTCTGATGAAGTCTTGCTACATGTGCAAGACGAAAAGCGCTTCATTAAACTGAAAGAGAATTAAACTGAGAGAGAATTTGCTTTGGTGTTTCCAAGCTGTCTTTTTGTTTTTTGCTAGTTTGTCTTACTTTGGTTCCTGTCTGTTGGAGTTTGCTAACATTGCCCCCATCATCAGTGATGGCTTGCAGTCATCCATGTTGTTCTATTCCCAAATGAGGGCCCATATACAAGCCAGTAAATTGTCACTCAGTTCAAAAGCATTTAACTCATGGTGGTCCATTGGCTGTTTGCAGTTTTATAACCTGTGAGATGCAAACTCACAAGTTTAATAACTGGAAATTTTCTCCTAAACAAAGTGGTAAGATCTCAGTTACATGATGTAAAAGATATACTTACATTATGACTAGATCTTGAGAATCAACATACTGAATGTAAAGTGATAGAAATGCTAGCCACTAATACATTTAAAAAGTCCTTCCTTCATTTTTATGAAAGTAGATGTTTCAAACTGACCATAAGGACACTGAAAATCGTATTGTACTAGTAGAAATATTACATTAGATTACTCTATAATGAACCTATGTTTAGAGCTGAGCAATCCAGATATGTGGCAAACTGTATGTCAAATACTGATAACAAACAGAAAGTAAGCAACTGTAGACACAGACTGTTTTAAACAAGGTCATGGGGGAGCACAGCTAAATTTCTACTTGTAAATGCTATAATTGTGAAAACTATAACCTCTGAAAAACATATTATATGCCTGTGTAACCACTGAAACCTATGCTGTTAAGGATGCTAGGACTATGTAATGCAATGTCTGCTAGAATAGATGATTTAGTCTTCTACTATTGTACTACTGCAAGGTTAGTAAAGGAATATCTGTTAACTGATGTCACAAAACTGCAGGGACTACTAGATTCAATTTAAATAGTCATGCTTATAAATGCACAATATTTGCGAATACAAAGACACTTACTAAAAACACAGCTGAAGCTGACTTCGGACTCCTAAAAACAGAGGTGGCTAACTTCCCGGCACCCATGCCAATGGAAAATAGCTGCATGACTGCTGAATCATATACCAATGCACTGTATGAACATGTACACAAATACATGGAACTAGCCATACCCAATATTACCAAGACAGTCTCCTCCAAAAAAAGGAAGCCAATCTGATGGTCCCCTGCCAATAATAAACTACAATAGAAGGAAGAAACTATTGCAGAAAAAGGTGAAGTCCCAAGACTGGAACAATTCCCTTACTATCTTCAGCAAAAAGTTGAGATCCCTCATCAAATCCTCTAAAGCCAGCTATGAAGGAAGAATTGTGGCAGACACTAAAAACAATCACAGACTTCTATAGCTATATCAAGGACCTCCAAGGCAATACCCAGATTTGCTCTTAGATACTGCACAATGGTACCTCCTATACTTAGCCAACAGATATTGCCAACATACTCTGGCCAACAGATTCAGTGTCAACTTTACTCCCCCCCCCCCAAAGGACAAATCACAATACCAGAAGAATGCCAGGCACCTAGCATTACTGCAGGAAAGGTTAAAGCTGCATTGTCCAAGGCCAAGAATACAGCTTCCATGGGACCCGATAATATCCCTGGCTGCATTCTACATGAACTACAAAGCAAACTGGCACCACATCTGTGTACCCTGTTCAGTCACAGCCTCATCTCAGGCTTTGTTCCTACATAATGGTGCACTGCTACAGTCATCCCTATCCATAAAGGGGGAGCGACTACAGACCCTGGGAATTATTGCCCCATTAGCCTGACAATTCTGATATGTAAAGCTATGGAGTGCATCATCATGGACCTGATTAACAAAGATATAGATAATCTCCAAACTCTAGACCCAACATAATTTGGCTTTGTGAAAGGGAGATCATGCCTGCTCAACCTGGCTGACCTCTTTGAGTCAGTCACCAAGGCTGTGGAGGAAGGTAAGGTAGTACATACAGCCTACCTCGATCTGGCCAAGGCCTTTGATACCATTCCTCACTCAGGAATTATTGATAAACTCACCAAACTAGGTATCATCCCCTATATTACTTGGTGGGTTGCAAATCAGCTCACAGATAGAACCCACAGTGTGAAAGTAGCGGACTCCAAGTCAGACTGCTGAGCAGTCACAAGTGGAGTCCAGAGAGATCAGTCCTGGGTCCTCTTCTGTTTGGTATCTACTTCTCTGAAGTCTATGTCAACACAAAGGGACTTTGGCTGATCAAGTTCGCAGATGACTGTAAGCTGGTAGCCATTATTAACTCCCCAAGTGATGCAGACATCCTATGGAAAGGCCTCACTGAGATCAATGACTAGTGTCGAAACCACGGCCTTAAACTTAATGCCAAAAAATGAGTTATCATCCACTTTGGTAAAAACTCAGTTCCCACTAATTACCACATCGATGTGAGCCCACTGAACACTGAAGGTGTGATAAGAGATCTGGGAACACAGGTTGACAGCAACATCTCCTTCGACCACCACATTGCCACTGTGGTCAGAAAGTCCTTCTATGTGGAACACCTCATTACCAAGGGATTTGCATCCAGGAAGAAAGAGGTCATCGTCGCTCTCTACTCTTCCATCATTAGACCAGTCATCGAGTATAATGCCCAATTTGGCATGTACCTCATTAGACATCTGCAACAGCTGGAGAGGCCACAGAAGTACCTCATGAAGAGGATCCTAGGCATTAAACACATGTCCTACACAGACAGACTCAAAAGACTCCAGCTATTGTCTGTCTCATATCGCCTACTTAGAGGCAATCTCTGCTTGACTTACAAAGCCATGTCTGACCCAGCTCTGTTAAAAATGCTACATCTAAAAAAATTACAGTCCCTCCACACCACATGCTCCAGAGACCTTAACCTCATTACCACAAACAACAAGACATGCTAGAGGGACAGGTTCCTCATCCAGGGACTGCCCATACTCTGAAATAGACTTCCCATACATGCCAAGCAGAGTACCTTGCTGATCCTGTTCAAGAGAAATATTGATGAGCAGATGGGTAATAGAAAGTTCACCTCAGGGATCACTCCAGTGGTTCTATTTGATAAAGGCACTGGGGACTAACATCGGGCAGCATGATGCCAGGAAACTTCTATGGGCTAGGCTTTTAAAGGCTCCAGGGCCTTTAGCCTATTACACACCTATGAACCAATAAACCTATGTAGCAATCTGTATTTATGGCTAAAAACACAGCTGAAGAAATCTGTATTTATGGATATAGGAAAAGTATCCCGTTACTCAAGTAGAAGTCCCAACTTTGGAAACATAGTTCATTCTGTTGCTGTAGTTCTGAAATTACCACATGATATGATAGTGTAAAATGTCTACCTTAAAGATTTGTGAGACAATGGGAAGAGGACAATAAGTTTGCCTGACCATCTTGCCAGTCTGAGGAATGGAGAAAGGGAACCATCAGGTGAATTGGTCCACATATATGACTCTACCCAACATGGAAAAAAAAAAGGTGGGGTCAGCAACCAACAGAAAAATGCATCACAGTTTATGAATCCAATAAAGATCAAGGTATAATGCTATAAAGCCCTAAGGTACAACCATTTAGCTAATGACTAGAATAGAAGTTACTGCAGCATTTAAAGATATATGTCAACATAGGTTTAGGGTACAGTGACCTGCAGAAGTAGACCCAATAAAAGAAAAAGAGTTATGTTGTAAAGAATTGCAGCCTGCGGTGTTGCAGAGCTGAGACTACAAATGAATAGTAAAACTAAAAAGTAGTAGTCAGAAAGAATGCATTCCAGGAGAATGAGAAAACAGTGATGGGACACTACTCATTCTAACAGAGACAGAGGGAAGGCAACTTAAAGAAGACAGAAGAGACAATAGTGTATACTAAGAAACGAGATGACCTTAAACAGAATCTTAGAACTATTCCTGTTGAGCCAAAATATGATAACCTTAAGCAGAAAGAGGATGGTTCTATGGATCAAAGGAAAGGAATAAGAAAAAATGAGTAAGGAGGAGATAATAAATGACAAAAAAGACTGCTAGCATGAGTTTTTTTATTTATATTTTTTATGAGAAGAGATAAACACTGTGTGTGAATCCTAATAAGGTTTTACTATCTGGCAGAGGTTATGTTTTTGAGCTGTAGTCCCTATAATACAGGGTTTGATTCCCACAGCTCATATTTGCTTACTGTTTGACCATAAGCAAGTCACTGAACCAGACATTGCTTCCAGGACTCCTATAAAAAGGGATTGTGTGTCCTATGAACTGAAAAGGCAGACAACAAAGTATGTATCTACTGCATCCTGCCTTCCACAGATAAGCTGTAAAGGGTTTTTGTTGTTAACTTTTAAGTAATATAGAAACAAAATAAAAAACAAAACAAAACGGGCTCTCTCCTGCTCATCCAGTGTAACTGCTGCTAAGGCCTCCTACCCTAGTTTTTCTAATCCTTAGGTACTTCTGTTTAGACTTCCCTCTATTTGTTTTTTTTTATGTTTTTTTGAACCATAGCATCTCCATAGAATCTTTCAACTGGAGATCGTAGTGTACAAATTATTTTGTCAGCCACTATACTTGATTGTTTTTCTCAGTGCTTGCACACAGGTTTCTTCCTGCTCAGTTCGCCCTTTGCTTTGCTCGGGCTCACTCTGTTCCCCTATCCTATCCCCATTCCCACCCATCCCTACATCAATTACATTTATACTTCCATACACCCCACCCCTTATTACCTAACTCTGACCTCATTTCCTTTCCCCTAAACCCAACATCCTCCTAACTACCAACCCATGTCATACCCCCTACATTTGCATATCCCTCACCTCAAAGTCCAACATCCATACCTACAACACACCCATCTCAGTCTCTTGCCTCTGCTAATACTATGTCTCTTTGCTTCACTCGGGCTCACACTGTTCCCCTACCCTATCCCCATTCCCACCCATCCCTACATCATTTACATTTATACTTCCATACACCCCACCCCCTTATTACCTAACTCTGACCTCATTTCCTTTCCCCTAAACCCAACATCCTCCTAACTACCAACCCACGTCATACCCCTACATTTGCATATCCCTCACTTCAAAGTCCAACATCCATACCTACAACACACCCATCTCAGTCTCTTGCCTGTGCTAATACTATGTCTCTTCCCCACTCCTCTCCATACCACCTAACAGTCTCTCTAATATTAATAATATTGACAAACCTAACATCCCTAAAATCACCTTATCTATATCCCAAGACTACACCAGTCACCAATGTATACTCTCCAGCACTAACCTCCTATTCTGACATATCTCCTACCTTCATTCAACCTAACCCTATCTTTCCCTTAAAACCTAAATGCTTTTCTTATAACCACTCAATCCCATTCACATTAGCATACTAACATAGGTCTAATGTGGCACGCAAATGACCTTGGCTAATGCCCCCAACACTATGTGGAGATATTCATCCAAACCCAGGAGCCAATCCTACTACCCCCAACAGCAATAATTACCATAGATCACTACAATTTACCACTATCAACCTCCAAAGCATTAGGAATAAAATTCCTGAATTCCATGCCTGGATATCCCAGACTAAACCAGACATACTTGCCACTACCAAAACCTGGCTAAAACCATATATAAAAGACCCCAAATTCTTTCCACCTGGTTACTCCAGCCTCAGAGCAGACAGACCCCACAAAAAAGGAGGAGGCATTGCCCTATTCTTTCCACATCGCCTCTCCATTACCCCCTACTCATCTCCAATACCCCAATTCTCAAATGTTGAAATTCTAATCACTTTCCTAAACCTAAATAACAACAAAAGCATATGTATTGCAACATTACACCTACCCCCAGGAAATAATACCTCACTTCCAGAAGAAATCTTAGCTTGGATCTCCTCAAGAATTAACAACAAAACAATCATACTTGGTGATGTGAATATAAATTGACCCACTCAGGTAGATAGCTCCTTACCCCCCAACATCAACATCTACAACTTTACCCAAGTAATCACAAATATAACCAGACCAGCTAAAACAATAGCATATCCTAGCTTCTGACCCCAACAAGTTCTCCAGAACAGGTACCCTTCCCTGCAATATCAGTGACAACCACCCAGCCTATGCCATACGTGAGACTTCCTAACTGCCCAACCAACATCATTGTATGCTACGGTGAACCCTTACTAATTTCAACCAAAACACTTTTAATGACCATCTAAAATCTATTAACTGGAACATACTAAAGACCCTTCCTCTAGATGAAGCAACTGAATTTTTTAATTCAACCTTCCTAAAAGTCCTAAACTACCATGCTCCTCTGCGCCGTAAAAGAGTAAAAACAAAAAACTGCATCTGGCTCTCTAAAAGCACAAAGCAGGCCATGGTCATAAGAGACAAAGCCTGGAAAAAATGGCATACAACTACCAATCTCTCTAACCTCCAACAGTACAGACACCTTCTCAACAAAGGTAAACATCTAGTCATCAATGACAAAAGAAATCATTATATTAAATTGCAGCATAATTTCAAACAAAACCCAAAACAGTTTTGGGCCTCAATAGCCACCCTATTAAACCCTGGTTCACAAAGTAATCCCTGTCCACACCATAAAATAACCCAAGAAAATTGCCACAATCTTTAACTCATATTTTGTAGAAACTATAGCCAAACTAACTGCCACATTCCCACCCCAACCTTCTCAAACTAACCACTCCACCAACTACGATCACCCAGTAGACCCTCCCACTACCATATTTTCTCTCTTTCCAATCCCAACATCTACTATAAACAAACTCCTGCTTAAATTAAAACCAAGTAGCAATGCCCCTGACAACCTACCCCCAGAATACCTGAAGTTGTCAGCTCCAGCCACCTCTTACCCCATTAGTATTCTCCTAAACAGGTCAATTTAGGAATCCTATATACCCACCATCTGGAAGAAAGCCTACATTCTTCCCCTACATGAAGGCGGTAATAATACTGATCCCTCTAACTTCCATCCCATAGCTATATTGTCCCCTAATTCTAAAATATTAGAAAAATGCAAACACTCTCAGCTTCAGCAATACCTCTTAAACAATAATCTTCTATCTTCCTGTCAACACGGTTTCAGCCCCACTCATAGTACTACCACTGCTCTCCTATCCTTCACAAATACTGTTAACCAAGGAAGCAATGAAGGAAAACTCATCTCCTCCCTCTTGCTGGATTTGTCCAAGGCATTCAACACCATTTCCCACTCCCTACATCTCTCCAAGCTTTCCGCTCTGAGCCTGTCCCCACCAACTCTGCTCTGGTTTTCCAACTACCTATCCAATAGAAAATAATCCACTAGATGGCTTGAATCAACCTCACCATTCCTTGACACCCCCACAGGAGTTCCTCAAGGATCCATATTAGGTCCTCTACTTTTCAGTATTTTCATTAATGACTTTCATTGTTGTGTCCCCAGCAACTCAGTTATTCAATATGCATATGACTCAGATATAATTTGTACCTCCAAAACCATACCTAAACTACTCTCATACACACAGCAAGCATTCTCCTCTGTTGAAAGCTGGATGACTAAGAATCATCTTGCACTCAGTCCAAACAAAACCAAACTTCTTCTCTTCTCTCCTAAGAAAACCACCATTATAAACAAACCAGACTTCAGAATCTACTCATTAAATAAAGCCACCCTAGAAATTGTCACATACACAAAACTGCTACGTGTCACCATTGATGAAAGCTTAACCTTTGACCAGCACATTCACAGTAACATAAAAAAAACATCAGAAGCTAGGAACCCTCTACAGGCATAAATACTTCCTCAACCCCATTACAAAACAAACCTTGGCCTCCACCTTTCTACTACCCTCCTTACTATATGGTGCCCCCCTCCTCATTAACATTCGCACATCCCTAAAAAACAAAATGGAAACCAGTTATAATAAAATTGCAAGATTTGCAACTAATGCCACCTACTCCTCCCATCACTGTTCCTCACTTCATGCACTCAAATGGCTTGAGCTACCTCAGTGCCTCATTCACCAGCAACTCTCGATAGCCCACAAAACTATCTATAAACTCCTTGACTGTTCGGCCCTTACCTCCACTCTAACTCAATACCACCCAAACAGACCACTTAGATCAAAAAATGAGACCCTGCTACTCATCCAAAAACCTGCACTCCCTGCTGGACATGCACTCTGCTCTTTCTGCATTGCCAAACTCTGGAACTCACTCCCTACATCACTCAGAGCCACCAATAATGCTAGATCCTTCAAAGATGCCCTCCATTCACATCTATCTACCCATTGGCAATGCTCCTGCTCCACACCCCACATTACCTGACCCCTTCCAACTATTCCATTAGCAAAGTTGTACCCACACTCTATATAACTGTCTATATACTGTTATGACTGTTAATATTTTCAATTTGTAATTCAAAATGTAACTGTTCATATTATGTTATGACTGCTAAAATTTCAAAAATACATATGCCTAACATTTTTACTTGTTGTAGCTAATATTTTTTTCCTTTTTATTTGTAACTTCAGTCTGTAACCTAACTGTATGCTGAACTTGTTCTCAAATTTACTGTTTGTTTACACATGTCTATTTGGAGCTTTTCTCCCCAGGCCTCCACTGAAAATGTGCTCACCCCAGGCCACTGTACACTCCTGGCAAACAAATGTAAAATAAAATAAATAATAAATAAATAAGTGTTCCATAGGATTATTATTAATGTGCTGTAGAGACAATTATGCCCCACAAAGGATCCGTTTTCTATGGAATAGGCTCCCCATCTATGCAAAACAGAGTTTATCCCTAACCATATTCAAATTAAACCTTGACACTTGATGGAAAATTGTAAATTTACCCTGGGTTTGGCCTCCATGTCCCTTACAGACAGAGGCCATCAATAAGAGAAGTATTTCACTACTACTAATAGATGTCCATGATACTCAGAACCAAACTGGTTTGCAGTATGTGGCAAGGATTGTAAGGGTTCTAATGGTCATTAGTCTAGTCTAGTAATAGCCTATGAACCTTTGCACACTGAGACCTCGGTGGGCGTATTGGTAAAAAATGAGGTGGTGCCTTCTACCTCACAATAGACTGTGAGCAACCCCTAAAGCTGGATGACCTCCCAGTAAACCAAATAGACATTAAAAAGACACAATGGGAAAGCAATGAAAAGATGGCAAATTGAGCACAGTAAAGGAACATCTAGCTACAACTGTCTGGGAAAAAAAGAACAACAAAATGTTACCACTGTTTATCCATACTTTGAGTTACAGATTATTTATTTATTTTTTTGAACACGGTAAGTAAGTAATGAGAAAACAAGGTACTTCAACAATTAATCCCTAAACATTTCAGAAACCTAATGATAAGAACAGCAGATATTTATTACCGTTTACCTATGCGCTATTGAAGCATATCTTTTAGGCTCACCATCTTCTGAAAATCAAAGACTGATTATAGTGACCCAAAAACATAGAAAACACACAAAAATATTTTTTTGCAAGGGGAGAGACCCTGCATTCCACTTGTGGGAGGGTGGAGCTCCTCACTTCCCTCCCTAAATTATATATGCTATCTCCATGGTTGCGCCAAAGTGGAAAAAGGGGAAGAACCCTGGAAAGCACTCTGTTGCGATGAAGCTCACCACAACATTAAATTTAGAAACTAAAGTCCCTCAGCCACCAATACTTCAATGATATGTAACTATGACATTTACATGATATAGTAAAATTGTATACCTAGAAATATAGCTGCTTTAATTACAGTTAGATCTATGCAGCCCCCACCCACCAACAAAAAAGGATGTTCCTTCTCCTGGCAGACCAACCAGGTGACCAGATACATGATATGCCCCCCATCCCTCCAGCCCCAGCCATTCAGGTGCCATTTCTGTGCCCTACCCCCAACGCTCCATTGGTGTATTTTACTAAGGAAAAAAAAGGCATTTCTTCCTTTAAACTATGGCAAACAGTTTCTGTAGTTTATACCTGCCTACACAAAATGCTTCTGCACTCATGTTTTAGTTTACATTAAAGGGTGATTGGGATCAGCTAATCACACACCCAACACTTTGCACCCAAGGCTGTTGAGGTATCATTTGAACATATTCCTATGAATATTGTGCTATCCACTTTGTAAGGTTAATACAAAATATATTAGTAGGGACAGAGTCTTATTATTTTGCAGAGTAGAAATAGCTAGGAAATGCTCACTGACCAGAAGACATTATTTATTTAATAACTAGGTGGGAGGTTGGGTGAAAGATTTGTCATCAATAAACTTATTATCTGAACTATTAATTTATAATAGAATGAGCTTCAGAATTAATGAAAGAACAAGCAGCAACTGAGTTGATTAAAATGTATCTCTGAATCGTTTAGACAGGTACATCAGCTATATAGAAATGGTTAAATAAATTAGCAAATGAGTTAGTAAATGTACTGCAGGTGGATAAAGAGGATAACAGAAATCAGTAGGTAAAGGTATTGCAAGTAGACAAAGAATATTCAAAGAATGAGAAAACATATAAACGACAATTGAAGCCAACCAATATCCAAATATAAACATCAGACTTAATTAACCATCCCTACAATATATCTTTATATAATGGCAGAATAGCTCCTATAGGAGAACTGATATGATATTCAATTAATTTTATCATTAAGGCCATGACCTCTATCCGCTGTTAACTTAAGTATCCATTTAATCTCTCTCTTCTCCACATTATTACGTATGGAGCCTAACCTTTCAGTACTATAAACATGTTCCAATACTAGGAAACTAAAGGTATGTGTACTGTCTCTATGTAGCACATGATAAGCTAGTGCATTGGTCTCATCTTCTTTAGTGATGGCATAAATATGTTTTTCTAGTAGTCATGCCTACATAAAAACATTGACATTTATTACACTGAGTTAAATAAATCACGTTCCTGGTTTTACAATCGGCATATTTAATGATAAAATTTCTCTGAGACCTTTTTTGGCATACAGGCCTTTTAAACACAAATAGTTTTTAATCCATAAAACTTCATTTTTAAAGTGTTTTAATAGCATTTGTACTTTCTTATGTTTACATTTATATGTTTTTGTTTCAAATCTTGATATGCACAGGCACTTTTGTAATTATATATATATGTTATTCTTTGTATATGTTTTTATGTTGACTACAGAAATTGAGTAGCATCTACTAGCAATAAAGTGATTTATCTACACTGCATTTCTCTTTTAATAATTAATTATCTCTGATTGAATATCATATCAGTTCTCCCATAGGAGCTATTCTGCCATTATATAAAGATATATTGTAGTGATGGTTAATTAAGTCTGATGAAACGTCCAGGAGACGTGAAAGCGCTCACTTATTTTTAACTTGTCTTAATAAAAGTTTATATTCGGATATTGGTTGGCTTCGATTGTCCTGGTGTATCCTCCTTATGTGACTTTTGAATATTCAAAGAATGACAAAAGGAAGAGAAAAGTATGTTTTGATATTTGCCGGCTTTGTTTATTTATCTGTTTATTTATTTTTGCTGCAGGTTTCACTGTAACCCACTTAGCAAACAAAGACCCTCTGATAAAGTCATTAAGAGAGATGGCAGACGGTCATCAAAAGGTTTCTTGAATGACATTAGTGCCATTAGATAGGACAACTCTATATATATATATATATATATATATATATATATATATATATATATATATATATATATATATGTGTGTGTTTGTGTGTGTATACATACATGCACATATGCGTACATATGCCTACGTGTGTATATATATATATATATATATATATATATATATATATATATATATATAGATAGATAAATAGGTAGATACATGGGGCGGATAATGAGATGAAAGGTGAGAAGGGAAAGCTGAGCATAAATGAGCTGCAGGAAAGATAAGTTCATCTTAGTGGTATAGTCTTCTCTTTGAAGTCCTAAGAAGTCATTGCTGACTGGCAACCAGCTTTATTACTAAGATGAAAGATGAATGGTGTGCTGCAGCCTGGTGTGAGACAAATGGGGTTAGACAACAAAAAATAGAAGTTGTTTTGGAAGGGTCTTTGACACTTGCATTAGTTTCTTTTTGTCCCGGAGCTATCCCAAATGAACGACTGACAAGGAAGCAAGAAGTTGTCATTATACAGTTAGGGGAAAGACTTGGGCTATATATAAAAAAGAGAGCAGTTGTTAAAAATGTTGAAAGATTTATCTGTAGGGAAACACCAAATGTCTTATGTGTTGATCTCACCCCTGGCAACTGATAATAAGAAAAATGGTTTGGTGATATGCATACAGAAAGTACAAACTGTATTTTACATTCATGATGACTCATCAAATAAAAGTTGACTGACAGAGAATATTGAAAACAAATTTCAGTTAAGGCCTCTATGCTCCCTGCTTTTAATATACTTATACCATGTTCACACAACAGCGGGTAAAAGTGCAAAGTCATGCCCCAGGATGAAAATCACCCCTGCAAAACAGTCCTCAGCAATCCAATAAACTGTAAAGCAACTGTGTAGACTCCATGTAGCTCCTGGCCATGTATTCAAAAACTTTTCGAATGCATCTGCAGGAAGGAGTCTAC
The DNA here is from genome assembly GCF_019279795.1 of Protopterus annectens. Lineage (NCBI taxonomy): Eukaryota > Metazoa > Chordata > Ceratodontiformes > Protopteridae > Protopterus > Protopterus annectens. Next base: position 649,567,979 of record NC_056734.1, on the reverse strand, counting down.
ACAAAAACTAATCTCAGTAAAAGTGATCACATCAACACACAACTGACTTAACAAGTTAAAAATACACACATTAATATTATATTTAGACATTCATGTTCTAAGAAAAGGTGAATAACAGTGTTAATAATTATTAAATAAATGGAATGGAAGCCTTGCACCCACCATACTACTATGCCGGTAAGTAATGTATGCATCCTTAATAGAAAATGGCATGAAAAACAGCATTGACACTGTAATGTAGGCGTATTGAGTATGTAGGCTGTGGAATGCAGTAAAATGTAAGGAAAAATGGTTGTCCTTTCAGTCCCCTGCCTACATGGCTACTGATCATATAAAAGAGGCCTCTCGACATGGTTAATATGCAAATGAGATCCACACACCTTTGATTTACTGAATCACTAAAAAGTGTAACTGTGTAGGGCAGACCATTTCATGTAGGGACTCCTACAGTGTTTATACACTGTGGCGTTTAGTACAATCATGGGAAAATGAGGAATATATTGCAAGTGTCTGCCTTACTGATATGTAACTATTTCTATAGCCCATGTGTATATGCTTGGGCTGGAGTACAAATGATGCAGGGTTCAAGTACAGGCCTTGCAACCTTCTAATTTACTTTTTTTGTGGATTTTTTTGCCATTGGTGTGCGCAGGGGTATGCAGGGGCATGTAAAGCTGCTATGTGAATACATAGCAGGTGTCTGTCTAACTGATATGTGACTAGTTCTATAGCCCCACATCTTTATGTTTGGGCTGGAATACAGATGGTGCAAGATTCAAGTACAGGCACTAAAACCTTATCTACTTTTATTTTTGCCATTGGTGTACACAGGAACTTGCACTAGCACTATGTGCAGCAATGACTAAAACTACACCTAATACTCACAAGTAAGTAGCAGGTGTGTCTTATAGGTGCTAATTACAGCAGAAGCAGGTGATTTTCATCACAGTGCTATTTCACAGGTTATAAAATAGGCAGGTAGACTCAAGTCTGTTTTTACCTTGCCTACTGCAATACCATTATAGTAGAGTCAAGGAGCTTTTAACCTGAGACAATGCTAGGGACTGCTGCAGCATATCCATATGTACATGCTAGAGGCTGAAGCTGAGGCTGCTGGTGCTGATGATAATAGACCAAGGCTGAGGACAAGAAGAGTGTTTGTGCCCAAGCTGACATTTCAGATGCTACATGACATGGAGATCGTAGAGAGGCACAGGGTGGACAGGGACACATTACAGGAACCCATCCAAGTGGAAAATAAGGTATGTGTAGCCCTTAGGATATTAGCTACAGGTACCTTTCACAGAACAAATAGGGACATGATGCGTTTGTCACATGCATCAGCATCCGGGATCTTCCACCAATTCCTGGATGCTATGCTCATACATAATACTGAGCACATATGATTTTCCCATAGTTCTGAGGAGAGGGACAGAAATATGGTCCACTTCTACCAGGTAGCACACTACCCTGAAGTACAAGGTGCTATAGACAGCACTCATGTACAGATCAAGGCACTACCTAGTGATCGGGGTAGAATCTGCTATAACCAGAATGGGTTCCCCTCCACCAACTGCCAACTCATGCGAATGCCCAGAGAATTATCTTTAATGTGTTTGCTGGCAACCCTGGCATTTATCATGACTCCCATATCTAGCACACATCACAGCTGTAGCAGATGTTTGCTAGGGGGGACATCCCACAGAGATATTTACTGGGGGATGCTGGCTATGCACTGGGACCATGGCTGATGACACCCATCAGAAGTGCACACACACCCACAGAAGAATGATATAATTAGGCAAATGGTCAAACTAGAAACATCATAGAGCATGTGTTTAGGCTGCTGAAGTCATGGCTCAGGTGCCTAGATACAGCCGGTGGAGCCTTGAAGTATGATCCACATACACATACAAAAGTCTTCACAGTATGTGCTGTGCTACACAATCTGATCCTGCTGAAACAGCTGCAGCAGGATCACAAAGGGAAGGGGCACACATCACCCCAACAACACCAAGATAACCACAGCCACAGTCAGAGGAGGACTTGGAGGGGGAACCACCAGCTGCAGTGAACAGAGGCAAAACTAAATGTGCACAGTATAGCCTTGCTTTTGCTAAGAGACAATGCATAGCACATTCACTGACAACCTATGTGCCTAATATCATTCTCCTTCTGACATACATAAATTGAAATTGATGCCAGGTGAATCATACAACCTTTACCACCTCATGTAATGACTGTGTACTGCATGTAAAAGACAGAGTCAGCCCTGAAATAAAACTGTGCAAATTGCTGCAATTGCAAGGTAAGTGCTGACCCCACATTGTATTCTGTAATAATAATATGCCATATATATGACTGTCTTAACTTGGTATAGTAATCAAGTAAATGTAGTTTAATTTGAACAGAAAGTATTATAACATGACAGCAGAGCAATTACAGCTGTGATGTGTGCCAGATATGGGAGTCATGTTTAATTTTTGTTACCTACATATAGCATTTGCTGGACTGTATTTCAAAATCTTGTGAAGTACAGAGTTCTCCAATGTTATCTTTATGTATGACTTACAAGTCTAATATTAGCATTGTACAGTTACTCATGATTGTCAACACAGGTAAATACATAGGTTAGACTGCTGTGTGGGAAATATCTAAAAATGCTTCATAGACAAGCACATTGACATCACTTGTAGCACTTCTAAGCTGTAATGTTACATGGCAGTGGCAATTGCCTGTACCTTTGTGGGGATGATAGTTAGGGTGAGGTAGTGTTATGGCACTAAGAATATGTTTCAATAGTCAATTGCCTTGTTTTGCATCCTGCCTGTTAACAGTTCTCATATTTTGACTGCTGTATGTTTCGTCATTGAGTAATACTGACTATCTACCTTCTATGGTGCATCTAAAACAGTTATGTTGTAGTTATGTGATAGTTATGTATATTCTACATCTGTCTTCTTTCAGGCCAAGTACAGGTATGGCATACAGAGGTGTGAATCCCTGACACTCACTATTTACCAATGAGGAAAACAAGGCCGTAGTAAATGGCCTATGCATCCATGGTGAGTATCTACTCCAAAGGGGCAGGTGAGATAGTGCCCGTCAAATGACATTATGGCAAAAAGTGGTTGCCAATGTCAACGCCATATGTGACCATGGACGAACGTATGATCAGGTGCACCATAGAGACATTGACATGATAACAGCTGCTAGATGAAGAGCTGCTGCAGTAGGTCAGGACTTCATGGGTAAAGGTGGAGGCCCTGCTATGCAACAATCACTGACCCCAATGAACAGTTCTTCACTGACCTCAGGAGCAGCCAGAACTCCCAAGACACTGATGTGCAACATGTCCTTGATGTGGGTGCCAGTGTGTCAAAATCCCAGGAGTAACTTACAGGTAGGCCTTGCTATGTGTACTGTTGAATAATGTTGTATATTGCCAGAAGAGAAATGAATAGGTTAAGTGTGTGTCACGTGTAGCTGTTTGTTTGTGGGGATTGCAGACTGCTACTGTTATAAGTTTTGCTTAGCCTGTAGTTGTCAGACACATTATTGTGCACATTTGTGTTCTTTGCAGCTTTAAATGTGCAACTACATTACTATCTCTGTTAGTGCTGAATGTGGTTTTATTGGCCTTATCTCTTTCTTAACATCTTCCAGGTCTACCATCAATGCAGCAGGACCTCCCTCCACCAACCACATCACAGGAGGATCTTCCAGGTAAGTCTAGTTATTTGAATAGTGGAATAATGTTGTACAGGTCAAGGCATTTAAATGAAGTTGTTATTTGTGGCACATCTGTTTTTTGTTTTGGTGGTTAGAAGATTGCTACAGGTATATGCTTAGCTTGTGATAGTAAACAACATTCTTGGATTAATTTCTCCTATTCAGGGGACAATGTAGTAGACCCTGTGTTACTGTTGATTGTCGTGTGGTTGGCCTTACCTCTTGCTTCACTTCTTATAGGTCCAGTTGGCCTACAGGCATGCCTGCCCTCTGCAGCTGGTAAATGAAATGCTGTCATTACAGTAGTGCTAATCAATATAAAGCAAGATTGTAAAGTGTAATTTGTATTAAAGTCATGTTTTCCATAGTGCTAAGCTTTCAGTAATACTGGCAGCATTGTTACTTTGTTAGCATATATTGCAGTGTAGTATTTCCATTTCTAAGCTATTTCTGTGTTTCTGTATTTTTCTGGCAGGTGTTTCTCTCAGTGGAACTGTGGGCACTGCGCCACCTAATGCCAGTATGTCATCTGAGTTTGACAATGATGGTGGCCAAAGTGAGGCACAGTCTGGATGGGCAGAAGTTGAATCTGACACAGAGATTGTCATTCAGCCATCCCCTATACTGATGTTTGATACAGCCAGAAGACCTATGCCTACACAGTCCACTGGGCCCACAGAAGTTGGACAGGTTCACTTTGATGACATTCATTGGGGGGTGTGGGACTACTGCAGTTTCGGTGTCTGTTGAGTCTGACCATAGCCAAAGTGTAGGCAAGTTGTCACAAAGGATGAGTGATAGTGGTGGTCAGAAGAGGATGAATGTGGCATAGCTTGACATGTGAGAATGCCTACACCATGCTGCTGATGTCATGGAGTGCATACATGACATGTTGGATTGAGTAGTGTCTGTGATGGAACTTCAGCAGAGAGGGGTACAGCATCCCCATGGGGATAGGACAGCAACATCACCTTCTGTCAGCCCATGTGGCAGTTCTAGATCATGCTCCCATAGTGGCAGTACTTCCATTGCAGGCCATGGGGTGTTGGCCCTTGGAGTTCCCAGGAAGGGAGCTTATCCAGCAGACAGCAATCACATAGCAGCAGTGCATCTAAGCTTGGTTTTGGACAGTAATATGCCAGTGCAACTCCTGGCAAAGCCAGGTCTTGCAGTCGAGGATGACAACAATGAACTGCAACCTCTACCATGCACAGCTCACACCTGTCCAACAGAACAAGACATAGAGCTAGCACTCCACTTGACTGTATCCATGCACACACTCACCCACCAATTTCAAATGGAGAACACTCACACACACACGCACACACACTCACACACACACACACACACACACACACACACACACACACACACACACACACACACACACACACACACACACACACCTGGTATTCACTTTCTGTATCTTCCCTTTTTTATTTTGGTCCAAATGTATGCCTTCTTACTCACACACACTCACCAGCTTTTTGGATCAGACTAGGCTTCCTGGCCCACACACACCAACCTCTGCAAGTGATAACTTTTCAGATCCCTGTGTTCCACCTTTGTGATTTAGGGATACAAAATCAGTGTCTGATGCTGAGGATGCATAGTTAGGTTATTGCTTACTATATCTGCATTTCTGTTGTAGAAATGTTCATTTTACCTGTGACATATATTGTGATTGGATATGTAAATAGTTGAGAGTGATTATATATTGTGATTGGATATGTAAATAGTTGAGAGCATGCAATTGTTGCTACTTTGTACTGAATACTGTTGTAAGGCTTGGGATTCCATGATACTCTGATGTTAGGCTTGTTTGACAACACAACATGTATTTTCCCTTGTTTGCAGTTTAATATTGTACATTTTTATTTTATGTTTTATTTCCTATTTGTGCCATGCCCCATGTAGCACAAACAGAGAAAGCTATGTACTAGCCCTGACTAACTCTTTTCCTATTCACTCATTCTCACCCTACATCCTGTATTATCTTCCCTTTATGTTTCAATATACTATATCATTGCATATAAATTTATGTATATATGTATATTGTACCTTCTCACAAAATCACTATGAGTATTATAATTTGTACTTCTTGTGTGAAAAAAAAAACACTAATGATTTTATGTAACAATTGCTGTTTTTATAATATCTGTCATAACTTCTATATTAACTTTGTATGATTTCTTGGAGCTTTTCTCCATGGGCCTCTACTGAAAATGGACATGTATCCAGCTAGACTAGCTCGGCCAACAAATGTAAAATAAAGTAAAATAAATAAATATGTGCACTTAGTTTGCTTGTAAAATTGCAGTGCACAAACCACATGAATGGGACACCTATATAGCAGGCAGGACCCAGACAGCTACACATACACCGGATGCATTCAATTAATAGTACTGGACATCGCTCAAACACATTTTTCAGCAGCGCTCACTCTTGCGCAATGCAGTGCACAAACCACATGAATGGGACACCTATGTAGCAGGCAGGACCCAGACAGCTACACATACACCGGATGTATTCAATTAATAGTATTGGACATCGCTCAAACACATTTTTCGGCAGCGCTCACTCTTGCGCAATGTGTTTACACGATAGTAACAGATTAACAACACTTTCAAATGTTGCAAATCCAGAAAGTGCCCACTCCTAGTATGTGCGATACCTGCAATTGGTGGGAAAATATTATTCTACATTGGTCTCCATCTGTGATAGGCATGGCTGGCATTCCTGGAGAGTTTTTGAGATTCCGTGCTCAAAGATGGAGTTTTCAGGAACCCAAAGTGTTTGTTGGACTCCTAGTCAATGAACATGGGCCCAGGCTGTTGCAGAGGGGCTATTGTGGCTCAGACTGCAATGCAGAGGCATGGAATAGTCTGGCCCAGGCTTTGACCAATGCTACTGGTATCCCCGCACTGGTGAAAATTGTAGGAAGCACTACAGAGACCTCAGGATGAGGAAGAGGGATATCCTCAACCATTGGATTGAGGAATGTAGGACTGGGGTGCACCACAAATGTGTAAGTGTTATTTACAGAGACTACTTTTCAGAATTAAAGCCGGATATAGTCAGGATTTGTATGCTTAATGGTATTCTGTTCTGTTCTGTTTTATCCGCAGTTGTCATAGACCAGGCACTATATGTGCAGACTTATGATGCTAGATTGGCATGGATGTGAGACTCATGTGGTATGTATGCATCCCAACAGTGGGATTATTTAGCATTAAAAAGTTACAACACATTTATCTGTTGCTTATACAGTTGCATCAAATTGAGCATTCATTTCATAACTGTAATAGGGAAGTATGCATGCATTACTCTGGAGGGCAAAACAGTAATTCGTTATTACAAAGTAGTCATAGGTTGTGCCATCAAAATCTGCATTTCCAAAATATATTAATATATATATATATATATATATATATATATATATATATATATAATATTAAATATGTTAAGGTTTTATCAGTATTGCAATGTAACATCAGAGCTGTAAAGCAGTGTCATCACTGGCTTCCTGTAAACTGTATTCAGTACATTTGGACTGCACATATATGCATGTATGCACATATCAAGGATTGCTTACTGTAGTCTGGAGTATATTGTGCATCTGTTAGATGCTGGGTAGTTTTAACAGTGAACAAAGGTATTTGTTAGGACTTTGTAGTGTTAAAAGTAAAGGTAATAGAATAGAGTAAAATAATTGTATTAATGCTTTGTTTGGCACATATGAAGTTACTAATATTCTCTCCTTTTTTCTCTTACTCCAACCCTTTTTTATTATTTTTCTTTTTTTTTTGTGTGTTTACTTTTTTTATTTTTTGTTTTTCCCACAGCACAGCAGGGAAGGACTGCCCAACTGGATCCACCTGCCCCCACTCCACTGACTACAGCACTGCTGCCCAGCACATCTGGTGCAGTACCTGTTAGCACCCCTTTTGCCACCCCTGCACTACCTGGCCCCTCAGGTAGATCTGCCCCAGAGGACATGCCTGTGACTCCCTCAAGGCATAGTGGCAGAGGGGTTGAGTTTATCACCTGTGATGAACTGTCAGGGATGGTGCATAGGACTGTGCACCATACTGTTGGTGCACGCCTATGCTGACTGGAGACACTTCTCTCCATCATTGTATTAAATAACACAAGGAGATGCAGACCTCGGATACTGCAGCCATCACTGCAGTGAGGTGACAGTGATGACAGTGCAGTGGGTGAGGACTTGATTCTCAATATCACCCAACTTGACATCCATGGGTTCGCAATATCCCCACCCTCACCCTATTCATGGTGTCTACAATATGGCTAGATGGTACTGATTTCCAATCCAACTATATAATACTTCAACCTGGTATTTACTCTTATATTACTGCTTTTTACCACTGTGGTGCTTTGGTGAATATTGCACACTATGGCACAATATTTCTTTAAAGGAAAAATAGGGAACATAGGAAAGTGGTCAAATGGATAGCAATTGAATGGCTGAATTTATTTATTTTATTTATTTTTATTTTATTTATTTTATTTTACATTTGTTGACGGGGCTAGTCTAGCTGGAGACATGTCCATTTTCAGTAGAGGCCCGGGGAGAAAATCTCCAAGAAATCATATAGAGTTAATACAAAGTTAAAATAGAAGTTATTACAGATATTATAAGAACAGTAATTATCGCAATTTTTTTTTTCACACAAGTAGTACAAATTAGAATACTCATAGTGATTTTGTGAGAGGGTACAATATATACATTTGGACTATAAGGGTCATGAACACTTGTGTGCGAAATGGAGAGCTATGTATGGGATTTTTTTTTTGAGAGAGAGAGAGGAATGTTGGGGAAGGGATGTTGAAATGTCTGGGAGAGGTAAGTTGGGCAGGTGGAGAAGCAATTGGATCAAATTGAGCATTCATTTCATAACTGTAATAGGGAAGTATGCATGCATTACTCTAGAGGGCAAAACAGTAATTCATTATTACAAAGTAGTCATAGGTTGTGCCTTCAAAATCCACATTTCCCAAATATATTAAATGTCTGTGTGTATATATATATATATATATATATATATATATATATATATATATATATATATTCAATATGTTAAGGTTTTATCAGTATTGCAATGTAACATCAGAGCTGTAAAGCAGTGTCATCACTGGCTTCCTGTAAACTGTATTCAGTACATTTGGACTGCACATATGTGCATGTATGCGCACATCAAGGATTGCTTGCTGCAATCTGGAGTATATTGTGCATTTGTTAGATGCTGGGTAGTTTGAACAGTAAACAAAGGTATTTGTTTGGACTTTGTAGTGTTAAAAGTAAAGGTAATAGAATAGAGTAAAATAATTGTATTAATGCTTTGTATGGCACGTATGAAATTAATAATGTTCTCTCCTTTTTTTCTCTCACTCCAATCTTTTTTTTTTGTGTGTGTTTACTTTTTTATTTTTTGCTTTCCCACAGCAGAGCAGGGTAGGACTTTCCCACTGTATCCACCTGCTCCCTCTCCACCGGCTACAGCACTGCTGCCCAGTAGCTGTTAGCACCTCTTCTGCTACCCCTGCACTACCTGGCCCTTCAGGTAGATCTGCCCCAGGGGACAAGCCTGGGACTTCCTCAAAGCATAGTCACAGAGGGGGTGAGTTTATCCCCTTAAAGAACTGTCAGGGATGGTGCATAGGACTGTGCACCACACTGTTGGTGCACGCCTATGCTGACTGGAGACATTGCTCTCCATCATTGTATTAAATAACACAAGGAGATACAGACATCAGATACTACAGCCATCAGAGCAGTAAGGTGACAGTGATGACAGTCCAGTGGGTAAGGACTCGATTCTCCATGTCACTCAACTTAACATCCATTTGTTCACAATATCCCCACCCTCACCCCATCCATGGTGTCTACAATATGGCTAGATGTTACTGATTTCCAATCCAACTATATAATACTTAGACCTTATATTTAGACTTATATTACTGCTTTTTACCACTGTGGTGCATTGGTGCACATCGCACACTATGGTGCAATATTTCTTTAAAGGAAAAAATAGGGAAGATAGGAAAGTGGTGAAATGGATAGCAAACAGGAAGAGGAACAAAGTTAAAACAAGGCAGGAATTTGCAGGAAGGATGTAGGAAAGAACCATAGCTATCCATTTCTTCCAGAATAAAACATACAAATTTGGCTGAATTTGGACTATGTCTGTCATGAGAGCTATGTATGGAAATTTTTTTTTTTTTTTTTTTAAGAGAGAGCGAAAGAGAGGAATGTTGGGGAAGGGATGTCAAAATGTCTGGGTGAGGTAAGTTGGGCAGGTGAGGAAGCAATTGCAGACAGACAAGGCAAATAAGACAAGAGATAGGAACAGTGAAGGACAGATGAGATGGGTGAACACCATGGATGGGGAGGAGAATGGGAAATCTGAGTCCCATGCACATCGACGCAGTTAACAGTGAGAATCTAGCCCTCACCCAGTGGATTGTCATCACTGTCACCTCATTGCATTGCTGGCTGCAGTGCCTGACATCTCTGCCTCCTATGGGTGCTCTGTGCTAAGATGGAGAACAGGTGATCCCCCAGGCAAAGGCATGCACCAAAAGTGCAGCACACAGTCCTGTTTAACATCCCTGGCAGTTCATCATGGGTGATAAACTCACCCCCCCTCAGCTACTGCACCTGGAGGGAGCCACAGGCCTGTCTTCTGAGGCAGAACTACCTGTGGGGGTCAGGTAGTGCAGGTGTGGCAGAGGAGGTGCTACCAGGTACTGCACCAGATGTGCTGGCCAGTGGTACTGTAGCCAGTGGAGTGGAGACAGGTTCATCGTGTGGGACAGTCCTACCCCTCTGTGCTGTTAGAAAAACAAATAATAAAAAAGTAAACACAAAAAACAAGAAAAATAATAAACCCCCCCTCCAAAAAAACATTAAAATAATAAACACACAAAAAAAGAGAAAAGGGCTGGGGTGAGAACAGAAAAGGGGAGAACATTAGTAACTTCATATCTGACATACAAAGCAGTGATACCATTATTTTTCTCTGTTCTGTTACCTTTACCTTCAACACTACAAACTCCTGTAATTAGTCTCTTCCTTAATTTTAAGACTACCCAGTTTATAACAGAGGCAGACTGTAGTACAGACTGTGGCCACCAATCCTTGATATTTGCATATATTGCACATATGCGTGTTCCGATTATACTGATTACACTTTAGGGAGTTACATTACAATAATGATGAACACATAACAGTATTGTATATTTGGGAAGTGTGGTTCTTGAACCCAAAACCAATGACTATGGTAAAGTATTTTTTTCATCCTAGAGACTATTGCATGCACAATATTATTGATGAAATGCATCCATTTCAAATGTCTGGCTGTCTCGATCCTGTCTACAACCCTTATGGTCCATTCCTCCAGTTTGTGTGCTGCTGCACTTCCCGCAAACCAGCTTAGTATAGCTAAACATGTTTATGCCAAGCAGCACATCGTGCAAATACTGGCAATTTAAAATAAATAAATAAATTTAAAAAAAGGATAACAACAATTAATTACAACACAAATGGCAGACTGTCCACAGTTTAGCAGGTTGTGCAGATATTTGCATCATATATTTGGCCTTTTCCTTGTAAAACGGGGGTTTATTGTAAAATCACTGAAGATTGCAGTTAATATATCATGACATATACATTTGTGTTCCGTACTTCATATATTTCAGAAAAAGTATGCTTGCCCTTTGCCCTGTAATGATCCACATTCACTATACAGGTTTCGCTGCACGTAACTCTGGGGTGAGCCACAAAACCTTTCCTGCATGCCCAGATCATCATTAATATTCATGGTGCAAGATTGTGCAATGCTGCATGATGTGCAGGATCACATACACTAATAGACTGTGTAGGTTCTGTGCTATTTAAACATTAGTTTTTATTTTATTTTCTAAGTTGAACTAGCTTTTGTACACTGCCAACTAAAAATCTAATGTTTCTATAAAACCAAATTAACCATTTGAAATATATTTAAAGTTAATTTGTGCTTATCGGAGCTGCACTTTCAAGCTCCACCCACTCTCAGTCTTTTTACAAAACATTTCATTCAACTCAAATTAAATATTTATATGATCTTGTTAAAATGAAGTGTGTTAAATGTACAAGTCCCCAAAATCAAAAGAAGCTAGTCAGAAATATATTTAAGAACCAGGATATCTCCATATTAATTATTTTGTCTGCTTGCTAACACAGAAGTGAATAAGCAAGCTGTGATGTCAGATCACTAGCGATCATGGCAAGACTTTCAATTTAAACCGAATGCGAGACTGTAAGAAAACTTCAGCAGTTAACAGTCAACCCTCAAGCCTAATGTAGTTAAAATAATGAAAAGCACAGACTGCCAAGCCATCCCATACTCCATTAGTCTTATAAATCAAACAGTTTAAAACTAATCATCTCCAACGAGCTCAACCGCAACAATACTATCACAAATGTATCCACTACCCAACCAATATCATCTCAAAACAAACAGTCAGATGCACTGCAAGCTAAAATAGAAATAGAGAAAGAAATAAAGAAGTCTATGCTCTGGACATCAGCTATATAACATAAGGCACGATAGCTACTTTGATCCCAGCAAACACCAAGGAAACATAAGGCAGCATGCAAATGAACAAAATAGGATTTAACATAACCTACACAACCCACCATCAAGTCCCAATTTGTTTTAGGATCACAATATCACTAATAAACTGCCAAATGAAACAAGTTAGAATCAAAACATCCCATCTTCAAAGAGAAATGAATATATTTAAAGAAAAATCTCCATCTGTACAAACTCCCTCTTAAATGAACCAAACAATTAACATTTAAACTCTACTGATGTGGTCTGATTAGAACTGTTTACATCAGTAAAACCTCTTCAAAGCTGGATTTTAAAATTTTAAATAATTTAAGGTTGTGATTTTATAATAAAAGAACCTAGAAACCCTGTATGCAGAACCAGCACCAAGAAGTAGCATATTTATGTTAAATGTTAATAATAATATATGTAATTGATTCTAAATATAATCTAAAAAAGTATACAGTCTAGATGTTAATATATTACAACCTAAATTAATATCAAATATTGAAATAAGAATAAGTATATGCAAGTGGGTGAAAATAATACTAATGATAAAATAACACAATTACCTTAGTGCAGTGTGCATCCAGGTTTCCATTTTTTGAAAGTAAAAAAGATTTGAGAGGGATATAAACAATACTTCTTATGGAGAAATAGGTATTAAATAGCTTAGCAAAATTAAAAGTATTGAGATTGGTTAAATGGTCAGTTTTCCTTCATTTTCCTTTTTTTTTCCTCATTAATTTTCCATCCGTGTCTTTCAGTCATTCATTTAAGGGAACTGCTTTTCCAATCCACAGCTTCTGTTTGTTCAATTATATTTTTTGTTTTCTGAAAAGGACATGCAGTGTCCAGGTCCTCAAATATTCTAATCTCATCTGGAAGAAATAATTTAAGTCTAGCAGGGAGAAGCAAATTAACCATTATCTGTTTTTTCTTGCTCTTTAATTAAAGGCAAAAAGCATTCTTTTTAGATATCACTGTGGAGGAATAGTCATTGTCAAACCTTATTATTTTTCCTTCTAGTCTGATAGGAGATTTTGTCCAAGCTGCGAAGGAGAAAATGTAGCAATAGTAGGTCTTGGTGCTGGGTCATTTTTAGAAGGAGTAAGAGCCAAAGATTTGTGTGTTCACTCAGTTCTGTAGGACATTGCTTCAGGCAGATGAAGAATGTTAGGAAGCCAGGATGATAAAAGGTTTGTCATGCTACCCCTTCTATTTTCTCAGGCAAACCAAAAATGCTGATATTATTTCTCCAAGATCTGTTCTCTGTCATCCATTTTGCTCAGTAAGGTATTTTGTTTTAATAAAATTCAGCATCATTTTCTTCTTCATTTAATCTCCTTTCCATAGCATTTAATGCTACTGCTATTCCTGATATCTGCGCTTTCTGTTGGTTAAGTGACTCTTGAATTAGTCCCATTTGTTTTGTACATCTCTCCTTAAAATTGTCCAGTTTATTGTCCATTTTGTCCATTTTCAGAGATAGTTCCTGGACATTGGTCAAAACCATTTGGAACTCCTTCTTTAGAGATGAGTCTTGAGAGCTTATTTTTGTATGGCACATCTTTTAAGTGTGAAAATGTTCCAGATAATAGTTTGATAGGAAAATAAATGAATAATTTGTTATTTTTTGATAATATTGAACAGGATAGTTTAAGTTATTAGTTTTTAAGCAAAAAAAAAAAAACAAACAAATGTGATAACTTAATAAAATGTCCTGTCAGAAATAGGATGAGAATAGCAGAGATGGTGAATCTGCTCCAAACTCTTCAGCATTCTGGCCACAGTCCCCCATTTATACACTTTCCATGTGGAACTCACCTAAGATCGCTGGATTAACCAACCAGGCATGTATTTCCAGTATTCCACAACTTGTCTGTCAGTGTTACCAGTAATATATTTACTTCTGGTGCCAAAGCCTAAAAACTGAAAAAACTGAAACTGGGAGAGGCTGACAGCTAGGTGATTGACCCAGCCCGGCACGTGCCTAGCTGAAAAGATGAAGATAATCTGCAGGTTCTGTAACATCAACTTCCTCAGAACCAATACAACTAAAGGAGACCTAGCTGTCTTTCTAGCTAAAACTTGTACCACTGTCTTGTTAGCATAGATAAATATCACTATCTTATTCTTTAACTCTTACTCCAAACAACTGAATACACTCAAACTAGCATAAGTTCTAAAAATGCAGTATCCTTCTTCCAAACATCTGACAAACCTTCCAGCCATCTTAGTGCAAACCATTCACCATCAAAATAATCCCGCACACTGTGAGCCCGAGCAGCATCCATAATCAAACACAATTCAGCATATGTCACCCATGTTCCCTGCCAAAAAGAAACACAATTAAAGCTAAAATTAAAGAAAAACAGACCAAAAGCTCAAATCCTCCTTAATTAATTTATTGACTCTCAACCAATGGTGCTTGCTTTCCCTCCTCTTGACAAACTGGCAACCATCCTGCAAACAGTTCTATCCAACACAATCATTCTACAAACAAAATTCAACAAACCAAGCAATTCCACAACCTCCCAAATCCTGATTATCTCTTTGTCCTTAATTTGCTAAATCTTACCCTTCAACTTCATCAGTTTTCCTTGAGTCAAACAAAACAAGCCTTGATCTGCATCCATCGTCACTCCCAAAGATATTCAGTACTTTACTCAGACCCTCTAGCTTGCCTTGTACAAATGACATTCTGAATTCAGTGCGGATAGCAGTAAAAGCCAACAAACGTGCCACCTCTCTTTTTGACCTTCACATACCAGCGAAAAATCATCTAGATTATAAACTGGCTGCTGGTTTAACCCTCTGTTGCCAAATCCATTATAAAACTGAACTGAACTTCTCAAATATAAAACACATCATGGATAGCCCATAGGCATGGCCTTAACTAAATAAAACTTCCTGCTCACAAACATCCTCAACAAGGGTCAATCAAGCCACCTAATGGGCACCAGCATAAATGCAGCCTCAACAGCAAGCTTCTCAAGTCACAGATCCTCAAGCTCTTTAATAATCTCTCTGTATCATCCAGTGAAGTTTATTGCACTTGAGCATCAGCTCTGGATATGTAATCATTCATCAATCCCCCTTCAGGAAATGATAAATGACAAATCAGTCTGAACTCTCCAGTCATGGGCAACAAACCCAAAGAGGAAACCTGAAAGCAATGAACAGATGGCCCCTCAAACAGGCCTAAAACTTTCTCCACTTCCACTTCTTTATCATTTAATTTCTGCATAATATCTGCTTTCCTTCTGACTGATTGCAAATACTTACACAGTAAATTACTGCCCCCAGCTATGGAGTTAATGGCAAACCACCATGTAAATTCTGCGACCAACTCTGTTGCCAACTGCTTGTCCAGAAAACTCTCAAGTAATGCAGTTAGAACTAATATATTAACAGGTGAGTAGAAATGTCTACCTTCCTGTCATGTCACCCCTTTAAAGAACAACGTTACCCTCTACTCTCAAAAATTAGCCCTACCCAAAAGTGTGGCTAACCAGTGGCTATATGTCCATCATTGTCCAGAGAAGCTGCTGCCTGCCCAAACCAGCCCATCCTTATGCCAGCATTTTACAATGGCATGGGATTCCCAACAAGTCAAGCTAAAATGGGAAAACATACTGGTCATGATCACCTGCCCAAATTAAAGACACAACAGGTCTCCCTTTATTATTTGAATGCTTTGCAGGTCTTGCTTGACTGCCTGCACCATACAGCATGATAGCCAACCAAATATCTGCATGCCTTATCTCTCACCACAGCATCTTATCAACAGACTTCCTGTTACAGAATTGCTGATCATATTGCAAATAGGCATTTCCAGCAAGCAAGCACTGCACCTCATAAATAATGAGAAAATATGTCAAAAGGGTCATTGCCTGCAATGAATCCTTTTCCAAAACTACTGCTATTTAGTAGAAAACCCCCATGGTGAAATAGTCCCAGGTTTGATCCCTATACCTACCTTGTTGCCTCCTCCCTAATGCCACCAAAGCTAACAGCAAATCCTTTGTCGCAGTGGCCTCCACCCCCAACAATCCCTGCACTCCACCTGCATAAATCAATTCAACCACATGAACATATACTATATTTCAGATCTTCTCCTTAACTTCCATAGTAATATGCGGGGTAATAAACCACCCAAATCATCCCAACAGAAAGGATTGAGTAGTCAACCACTCTCATGGCCATGGCCCTAGCTGGTAGTGAGTTGCTCCTGTAGCTTGATCTACCTGTCTGCCTAACTCCGCAGTTGCTGGTTCCAGACTAAGGCTTCCCTCTTCCATACCCACTGCTCCCAACTGCCTACTCAGTCCTGCATCTGATCTTTGAATCTAAGCAATTCCTGTAATTTGCTATGGTCCTAAACCTTGAAATACATCTAACCTATCCCCCTATATCTCAACCAAACTCAATTGCACAGTCATTCTATTACCTGCAGGCACTGGGGCTGCATCTCTAAAGCTCTGCTGACCCCTTTACTTGCAGCTCCATCTGATTTTCTGGCTCACTTTCCTCCAGAACCTCACAATTGCTGTTCCTCTTACTGATGCTTCCTGTGACTTCTCATCCGATATACTTTCAAAGGGGTTGCTTTCACCTCCACCAGCTCCTCCATCTCCTTTAAATAATTATTTGTCCTGAGCCACTATTTGCAGTCATTGCTGTTGCAACGATTTCACCAAAGTCATCTGAAATAAAAGAAACAATATTATTTATTGAAAGCAATACCTCCTTATCAACCCCTCCCACCCAAAACTTGGCTATTAGCTAATACAAGCCTAACCATTTGTCCTTTTACCATATAACAAAGACACCCTTCCCATCACCCATCTTTAATACCTAATCCTCTCACACCTGCCCCAGCTCATTGAACCAACCAGGGACCTGACTTGTGTTAGCCTGCAATACAGACCCAAACCCCCATCCCTCAACCTCGATGATACCACATCCATCACCAGCAAGCCACCACACAGCATTCCTCTAGCAGTTAAAAAAATATATGACCCAAAGCATTCCTCGCAAATGCCTTGTCATGACCAGCATCCAAAACAACAGCACCAGCTGGCTTTGGCCAAGTCTGGCACACAACGAAATGGAGAAAACACGTAAAATACCTACAAGCAAGCAGTTCAAAACATCTAAGACCACCACAGCAATGAGAACCAGCAAAGCATCAGATGATACCACAGTCAGCTCTCTACTGTACAAAAATGCAGCAACTCCCCTCCACTTCACACTGCCATACATCAATATTCAACAGAATGCATACACTGACAAACTCCACCAATAGCCAAAAGAAAACAGTAGCATCATGCATGACACAAGTGTTACATTTTCTGCACTACTTATTTCTCAATCTTTTTTTATCTATATATGTGACCCATACGTTTCAACCTCACAGCACAAGACATCTGAACAAAGCCTAGAACATGAGACAGACTCCAATTATTGCTTGCATAAACTTAGAAAGTTGCTAGAATAACAAGATCTGTGTTGCCATGCATTTTCAGAAGGATGAGTCTGAAACTCACATGTATATCATTACCTAGTGATTTTAATCATCAGCAGTCTACCAGAAAACGACAAATTTTATGAGCACCATGCCAAAAATATGACATAAAATCTGGACATTCTGAAAAAATCTGGACAGTTGAAAGGTGTGATGAAGTAGTGGGATTACAAACATTGCGTGCTCATTATGTTTCTAATGACATGCATTCATTTAGAAAGGAAATTTGTTTTATTCAAGCATTTTCCTCACAAAATGTATGACACAGCATGGCTCAACAGAAAAACTATGGGAAAATATGTCTGGGATAAATGTTAATTTGAAGTGCACAATGAAACATAATGTATTAGCAATGATTTTCTTGATGCTCACAGGAGCCATCTTTGTGATATGGGACCGATCACCCTGTTCTTCCCACAGCTAAGTTTAGGGCAACCAGCCACATGACAGCAGCAGTTAATGCATGGTCTTACACTCTGTAATACCCATCCAGGAGTTCTATCCCATGACCAGAAGTTGTCCCGCGCCATAACATCCAGACCACATGAGCTCACACATGTTCAGATTCTTGCTTCCTTTTACAAATTAATACATTCTCTCTTACTGTATTTTTATTTTTTTAACAATCCCAAACAATCAACCACCTTGCAGGTCTTTCACCTCAATGGACCAATCCGTCTGCCCTTCATTTATATAATATACACTTTCTCGTTATGTTGCAAACAAAAATGTTATAACTACTGAAGAACTCACCTTCAACTAACATACAATAAAAATATCCTTACCTACCTACTGTCAGGCCTATCAATTTGCTGGTTGCTTGGACATGGGAAAATGATTTTCAGACAAAAACACATGTTGAAAGACTGTAATCCTTCCTTGTCTCAATTGATGTAAGTACACAGTATCACTAGAGGCAAAGTTCTCACATACAAGCACTTATAGTATCAATTAGGTTGTCAGCAATACACACACTGCACCACCAAGTACACAGTATGGATCAGACACAGTGATCCACATTTGCCAAAGATCTTAAATGTAATCTTCCTTAAACCCAAAGACATCCCAGATATTGCATCTATAAGATGTATCCTCAGTAGCCCCAAAAGCACTTTACCAAAACACTACCCACCACAACACGTGCAGCCAAATTTCATGGAACCTGAACGTCTAAGTCCATAATGCAAGCCGTTACACAACTTAATATTTTGGTCATAGGAGGCTCCCTTGTAAAACACACAGATGTCCCACTCCTCAGGATAATGAGACAGTCACAATCAGCTGCCTATCAGGAGCCAGGATCCAACAGCTCATACCTGCATTTAGGTCATTGGATCACAAGTACCAGTATGACTCAGGTATAGTCCATGTGGGTGTAGATAACCTGTGACGTATCTCCCTTGACGATATGAAAAGAGATATCATTGAGCTCTCGAACTACATGTCCTGGACTGGTAAGAGCTTAATATTCAGCAGTATTTTGCCTTCACTAAGGATGATGTCACTATATGAACAGAAGATGACTGATTTTAATAAGGGGTGAAATATTTGCCAGCATGGCAGGATATGGTCAACTGACTAAGCTACTTTGTCAGGGATGGTCTGCATTTGTCTCTTCTAGGGTTTAGGATATTGACTAAAACATTATCCTCCCCCATTGTGCAGCTTTCAGGATGCCAGACTGACAAACGTTCTAACATAACAAAATAAGCTCTACAAAAACTAAAGGTGTTACTGCTAAATGCCAGCAGTCTAAACAAGAAACTCCACTGCCTCCAAGCTTTCTTCTCTTTGGCAAATGCGGACATTTGTGCAGTTACTGACACGTGATTTAAAGCTGTAGAAGGCAAAGCAGCAGTACATGGCTACAATGCCTTCTGCACATTTAGACCAGCTGCTGCACAGGCAGGGACTAAAGGCTGATGTCTCTAGATTTACATCAAAAATAAATATTCCTCAAGGCTGATTAAACAGAATGACATGCTACAGCTTTTCCTCATCCAAACTACCATAAGTAAAGTTCCATACCAAGTTCTTGAAAGCTTTAGGCCCCCACCTATTGCCCAGGAAGCCTACAACACATACTTAAACTTACTGGAGATACTCACCATTCAACCCAATACCATATTCGTAGGTGGAGTTAACTACCCCATACTTACCTGACCCCAGACTTGCAGGCCCAGAGATTCTTGGACTCTGTCACCACCAACACCCTGCACTAGAAATTTCATATGCCTAATAAAGGAATGAACATTCTGGATCTGGTCCTCCCTAACATGGCAGAATATTGCACTACCCCATGCTCCCTAGTGTAATGTATTTTCTGGTAAGGTCAGACCATTAAGCTGTCTCCAGTGAAATAAAAATAAAACCTCTGACTCTTGTTAACCCTGGAACATTTAGAACCTATTCTATGACAATTGTTCTACTATGAAGTGATAATCTGGCAAGAAAAGGATACTGGCTATAAACAACATGTCTTTTTTAAATTGCCTCAAAGCCCTACTACTGTACTCAGTTTCCTACACACTGTAAAAGGGTGGTCAATATCTGACATACAAGACATCCTTGGATACCACTCTGATTGACTTTCTGCATACCTGCAAAACAAATAGCATGGAAATTTCCCAATTGAAGGGACTTAAATCTTGCTTAAGACATAAATAAGACATGTTGGAGGGATAAGTGTGTGTCTTAGAGAGTAACTGTTCTTGGAAAAAAACTTTCTATCCATGTGGCTCAGAGTTTTTTCATTACTCAATTCAGGAATAATTTGGACTAGTGGACAGGGAATTGGAAATCCACCCTGGTCTGACATCTATGTCTCTAGTGGACAGAGACAGCTTGTAAATGCTTGTCAACACAAGCCTGAGCCTATATATACCCCATAAAATAACCTTAAGGCTCCTAAAACTTGTTAGATAAATTTATGATACATAACTAGGCTTAAGAATGATACAGTGGTTGTTAGCCTAGTATACACCTATGAATTTACAATAAAAGTAGCAGTGCTTTGTGGAACTGAGAAATAGCATACAGTATTTTACAATTATTCCAGAAAGCAACAGTTATCATAGTAGTAGCTTTCTGACTAATGCTGTAACACTTTGCTTTGTATGCAGTAATGATGAAAAGCAACGCCCACGTATTCAGATTAACAGGGAATGTAGCCTAGAGGAATCAACACCGTTCTTTCTTGCTGCCTGTAAGTTTTATATGTTTTTCTTCCAGAAAACCTAAATAAATTGTACAGATGGTAATGTGAGAACATGAAGTGAAACAACAGTTTTGAGCCACTAATCCCAGGAGCCACAGAGTCTATAAAATAGCACTGCATTGATTGGATGGAACTTTAGAGCTGAAATAACAGTTCATATATTTATTTTTATTTATCCTTCAGTCCTTATAAGGATACATAGGAAGCATTTTCTTTTTTAATTGCACTACATCATACTCCCTAGTGTAATGTATTTTCTGGTAAGGTCAGAACATAAATCCAGATCCAGAACGTTCATTCCCCTATTAGGCATATAAACTTTCTAGTCCAGGGTGTTGGTGATGACAGAGTCTAAGAATCTCTGGGCCTGCAAGTCTGGGGTCAGGTAAGTATGGGGTAGTTAATTTCAAATTGTTCTATTTGTTTCCTGAAGGCAGTCCTTGACTAATGGGGTGCAGTGGTGCAGTGGTTAATGTTGTCACCTCACAGCAAGAAGTTCTCCAGTTTGATTCCCAGCTGGGGTGCCTTCTGTTTGGAGTCTGCATGTCCTTCCTGTGTTCACATTTGTTTCTTCTGAGTACCCTGGTTTCCTCCCACATTTTAAAGACATGCATGTAGAGCATTTCTCACCAGGCCTCCACTGAAAATAGGCTCCATCCTAGTCAGACTATCCCGGTCAACAAATGTTAAATAAATAAATGACAATGGTTTAAACCAACAATTACAGGAGCAGTAAGATGAGTTTGGAGTTAAGACAACAGTTCATACATTTATTTTCCTTTTGTATCTTCTCCCATCCTTGAAAAACTACTGAGGAAACACCTCCTTATTTTATTTTTTTTTATTTTGAATTGTTGTACGTGTTTCCTGGAGGCAGTGCTTGATTGATAGCTCAAACCACCAATCACAGTAAAAGAAGGATGTATAAAATAACATTGCATCAAGCGGATGTGAGTTTGGAGCTGAAACAGTTTATGAATTTATTTTTAAATCCCTCCTGCACTTTTAAGGATAGAGAGGAAGCACTTTCCAATTTTATTTTTTAATTCTGAATTGTTCTGCCTGCATTGTGGAGGAAGTACATGATTGAAAGCACAAACCACCAATCACAGGAAGCATAGGCTCTATAAAATAATAGTACATTGAGGTGAAGAGCAGATATTTCACATCTGGTGGGGATGCAAATATGCAAAGACATGCTTGGATGTCTTTGCATTATTGTGTGACTGTGAGAATGTGAGATATCTTGTTTATATTTGGAGAAGTACCTACTAGGATATAGACTTGGCTTATCTACATCACAAAGTAAATTATCATTTAGTTTAATTAAATTTAAAATATTTTTACTTTGAATTAGTTATCTATTTCTGTCATACAATATAGTTGGTAGTTTTAGAACTAAATAGGTTGTAGCGCAAGAATATATTCCTTTTGTATAGTTTGTTATACATTTTTTGTTATGTATTAGTTTTGCCTGGCAGTATTAATGTTATTATAAAAAAACTGTACTAGTAAATTATGATTGAAGCTTTTGGGACTAGATTAGTATTACCCATACAACTATAACTGATATCCAGTTATTTTGTATAATTAGATTTTGTATTTATTTACAACGGTAATGCTTCTAGATTTCTCCAGTTTCTGCAGCTTGGGAAAATATAACTAGAAGGGTATTGTCCAAATATTATGAATAAGTATTGTGTAGCAATATTAAAGTTACTCTAAATTGAACTACTAATCTATGTTTTGAAATTGTCTAGGCTAAGGTCTATATTAACATTTAGCTGAATTTAATATTAAGATGAATTAATTAGTCTTCACACATTCTACTTAATATTGTTTGTAGTCTACATCTATTCAGTTTTGCAGCTTAGGATTGAATGACTTGTCAAAGATTTTGATTCTATTGGTACAGCTTGTTAAATATCTGCATATTATAATTGTGTAACAACATTGATGCAATTATAAATTTAACTGGGGTCTATATTATAAACCCGAAAGCCGAATTACGCAAATATGTTTGCATCGACACATAAAGATCGATGTACGAAATGAGCGAACAACGTAAATGCCGAAAGGGAGAGCACCGAACATATTTCCTTGGCCAGCAGGGTGATCATAGGGATGAGGAAAAAATCCTTTTCCCCACTGTAGTGCGGTCGCGGAGTTGGTATATTTAAATAGGGGGGTGTGGGGGGTGCAGGGGGGCTTGCCCCCTTGCAAAAACATTTAGAAAAGTGTTTTAGTTTAGGTGTTTTGAGTTGGGTTTATCTTACCTTACCTGTATGGTGCTGTTGCTTCTGGTATCACATTAGGCATTCTCCCTTTTGACATTTACATTGTTTGCTCATTTCACACATTGACCTTTATGTTTCGATGAATTCGTATCTGCTTAACTTGGCTTTCGGGTTTATAATATAGACCCATTGAACTGAGCTAGTAGTCTGTGCCTGAAATTTGCCTGGGCTAAGGGCAGTATTTACTATACAGTTGGAGAGAATGCAAACTTTATGGCTCATATTCTATAGTTGACTTACTGATTGAGCATGAGCACAGTTCTGACTGTGTGAAACTTGGGGAACAAAATAAAATTATAGAAGGGAAATTAATGGGTAGCATACTTCTCAACTGTACAGGTTTTCGCAGACTGTCCAGATTTCTGCCTCATATTTTTGGTGTGTTCTTCCTAACATCTGTTCCTTTCTGGCACATAGCTAAGGATTGTAATCATTAAGACTCCACATCCTTCCAAATATTTATGCTAATGCAAAACCTATTCTCAATTTTCTAAGTTTGTAAGAGCAATATTTAAAATCTGTCCCTATTTATTCCCCCATCATTTTAGGCTTTGTCTAGATTTTTTGCTCTAGAAGGCTTTGAGGTATGATGGGTAGTGGTGATCAGGTTAACAATAAAACCTCCCTCTATGTTATTTCCAGTTTTATGCATGTGTGGAAATAAGATAGGAAAGAGTTATGTATGCTGTCAAAAAAGATATAGCTGGCCCACTTGTTAATGTCACTAAAAATGTTGACTTCAGGAAGGAAAATAATTAACAAGAGGTGAATAAAACATAGTGGAAATATTGCCATTGCACTTATAATTGGTAGAAAAAAGAAAATGTGGTTTAAATTTAAGGGGGATAAAAAAGAGGAGTAAGAAACAAAATGAACGAGTTAATAATGTACCGACTGAGGAAGGTAAAGTATCTAGTTTAGAATTTACAGACTGTGTTAGTAAAATAGCCCATCAAGCCATGAAGGAGATGAGCACGTATCATTAGAAAATCAAGGAATCTTAGATTACAAAGCTCCCTCTACCTTGTATCCAGAAGTTAATATAATCAACAAGGGTATTATCGAAACCTCAAAGGATAAACAGGGAAATGGAAGCATTCTAGTATATCAAACAGAGTCAAGAAGTGGGAACAAAGTTACATATACTTGAGAAATGTACATGAGGACTTTTGCAAACTCAAGGTTTCCAGAGCTGATTTTATCTCTTCTTGGGATGGATAATGACAAATTAATAGCGTCTAATAAAGGCACCAAAAGACTATGCCATTCTAGTCCTGTATCTGGCACAGGTGGATCTTCAGATAAAAAGCAACATGGGATAAATGGGGGTACAATACTGCTTTAAAAAATATTTTGACCATAGAAGATGACATTATTAAAATCAATGATATGACCCAGTGAGATGAATATAAAAATACTGAGCATGGCAAGGAGGGAATTTCTGAAGGTAAAGAGTAAATATTAGAATCATGGATGTAAATAACCATGCCTTCCACAGATCTGTTCTGACAAGATTCTAGTGTTGACAGATTATATGCTCAAGCCTGTTAGGAAATGAATTATGGATTTATGTAAAGCTAAATTGAAATTCCTTTCACTGGCTGGCTTAAAATGTTGTGTTTGTATCTCAGCTCTCAGGAGATTAACAGTAGGAGATACGGTCAATACGTTATACATTGTACAAATGATCTAAGATATATACATTTGAACAATATGAAAAGGTCTAATCTGATAATCATAGAAATATTGGAGACAATCTGATAGTTATTCTAAGTGAAATACTCCCATCTCCTGATTATAATAACTATGGATATGTGAAGGCATACATGCCAACCCCTGTTTGAGATTGCTATGTCAAACTTATAACATTACTATTCTGACTTGCTAGGAAATAGTGAATGGAAATGCTAATCTTTTCTTCTCTGATCACATGCATTTGAACCATGGTGGGGCTGGAAATGTTTTTAAGACAGTTAGAAGTTATTTGTTATATTTTTTTAAAGAAACACTCCGTCAGATTCTTGTACAGAAAGCCACCAAAGATATGATCAAGTTTTTTCACTGAAAAAAAATATAAGGCCAACTAACCCATTTTGCAGGATTACAGCAAAAAGTGAGACTTGAACTTGTCATGCAGAATTAAAAATGTTTAGGAACAGTGGTTTGTAAATTAGGACTGATCACCAAAGCCTTTTAGTTATATTGATACTGATCTATAAATTCTTGAGTGTTGGAGGTATTCTATGAACCTTGTTAATGTTTAGTATAATTTGCATTAGAAATGCCAGTGAGGTTTTAAACTTGATATTTTAACTACAGATGATTTTTTTCATTCTGCACTTTATTTCTGTCTTACATTTCATATCACCTCTTCATATCTTTTTTATGTATTTATTAGCCAGATAACTACTAGGACAAACAGTCTGTTTATAAGAGTGTGCTAGGCAGACATGAAAAAGTAGCAGTCCTTGTGCAAAACTGCGAAATTAGTTCAGATACTGAATTCAGTAATTTGCCTAAACATAATTTAATTGATTGACTGTAAACTGGACTCTCTCCCATCTCTGTTTGCTATTATTGCTGCTCAGAGAACATCTGGTTTGGCACTGGGTAGCATTGCTGGTTAAGGTAGCTGCAGATTACACCAAGTAAGCACCCTTCCATCATCCAGTTGCAAACACCCTCCACTCCCATCCTTTCAAGTACACATTAGGACCTGTAACCATGGATGGGCGCTCTCCTGCTATCTCTGCATCTAGCTCAGTGGATATGGGCATCCTGAGGTGCTGTAACAATCACTTTATGTACACTGACACCCACTTAATTCTTGAATAGACAAATATAGTATGTGAGACATGTTGTTACACATTGATACTGGAGGCTCGAGTCTCACATACAGACACAAAAAGCAGCAAACAGGTTGTCAGCGACTCACACACATGACTCACTGCACCCAGAAAGGAAAGCATGCATAGACCCACATATGCAGAGGCTTACATGTAACTTTCACAAACCTTAAAGGCCTCTCAGGTGCAGCCTTCAGAAAATCTGCATGCACACAAACAAGACAATTCCCAAAACAATACATAAAGCCATATCTCATCTTGTCTCAAATACCAAGCCCATAAAGTGGAACACTCCACAAACCAATATTCTGATCACAGGAGACTCCACTGTGAGAAACAATGGTGTCCCTTTTTCCAGGCTGGATAAGGGGAAAGTTACAGTTAGCTGCCTGTCAGGGACCAGGATTTACCAGATCATGCAAGTACTCAGGTCACTTACCCCAAGTACCAATATGACTCAGTCATAGTCAATGTGGGTGTGAATGACCTGAGACATACCTCCTTGGACTACATAAAGTGAGACATGATTTAGCTCTCAGAATATGTGTCACAGGCAGGTATGAGCCTAGCACTGAGCAGCATTCTACTAACTTCAAGGATGATGCCACAATACCACCAGAAAAAAATCAACTATAACGATTGGCTTAGCTACTGGTGTCATTCCAAAGGGGTCCAGTGCTTGTCAGCTTTGGAAGAAAAGGCTGACAGGTCCCACTGTTGTGTCAGGGATGGCCTTCACCTGTCAGCTCTAGCCTTCTGGATATTAGCCAAAACATTATCCACCCATGTAGTGCCTTTTTTAAGCATTCCAAAACAGACAGACCTTTTAACATAATAAAAGCTACTCACAACAAGCTTAAGGTGTTACTGCTCACTGCTAGGAGGCTCAACAAGAAACTTCACTCCCTAGAAGCTATCCTCACCTAGGAGAATGCTGACATCTGCATTGTTACTGAACCATGGTTCAAAGCCACAAAAGCACTCTGGAAGTGCAAAGCTATAATGGCTTTCATAAATTCCAACCACCCACTGAACATAGAAGAGCAAATGGCGAAGGTGTATCTACCTATATAAAGGATAGGCACACCTCAAGACTGGTCAAACAATATGATATGCTTTAGCAACTCCATGTCCCTCTCACCATGGGAAAAATCCATTACCATATTCTTGCTTGCTACAGGTCCCCCAACATGAACCAGGAAATCCATGCATCATACCTGAAGTTACTAGAATCACTCACCATCTAGTCAAATAGCATACTCATGGTTGATTTTTAACTACTCCTCTAATAATTGAGAGGCATACATGACCACTAACATGCAAGCCCAAAGATTTCTTATTCAAATGTCTGGAGCAGCTATTCTGCCCTCCCAGTAGGGACAACATATCCCAAGTCTGGTTCTTACAAATATGGGAGAGTGCTGCAGTCTCCCTAGTGTGATGTTTTCTCTGGTTAGTTCAGATCACAAAGTGGTCTCCCTTGAAATTTAGGTAAAACTAGTTCTCCCACCTAACCTGACATTTATTGACAGAACTTCCAGCAACTCACCCTTTAATATCTTCTTCATTACAGCTTACTAATATATGAATGCAGTTTACTAATATGTAAATATGTCCTTTTGAAACTCACTTATGAAACAGACTCACTTGAGTACACTTCCAGCTCACTGGAACAGTTTCAAATTCCTGGGACAGTCAAGGCAATGATATAGTGATTATCATTACTTTAGCACTCCAGATGATACGTTATTCAGTCCTTGGGCTATACTTTCTTTAATATAATCCTTTTCCCAGTTAACATTTCATTTGCCCAACTGTGTCCATCCGTCTTTTAGGCCCTTTTCCTGTCAAGAAACTCTTCCCCCTTTCTGTCTGGTACATAGGAATATTCAATAATCTCACTACATTCTTAAAGATAACTGATGAAAAAAAAAACATATGTGTTTAATGGGTCTAAACAGAGCTAAGAAAAAGAAAATTAAATAAAACTAAATTATGTTAAGCACTTTCTTGTATTAATGCCATACTTTATCTAGAACAGAACTATGTGGTGATTAGATTATTCCTAGATACATTCAAAGTCAGGAAGTTATTCTTAAAATGCAACCAGCTTTCAATTTCTCAAGTTGTTTTGTGTCCTTAATGAATTACAGGAATAATTGTAACATTACGTCAAAATCCTCATGTTCTACTCCCTAAATATTAAAAATGCAAAGCTAAATTTAAGAGAAACTACATGTCTTTGTCACTTTTTTTTTTTACTCCAGCCCTTCAGATTGTGACTGCTGATATGACCCTCTAATAGAATAGTGAATTACAGAACTGGAGTTGATGTAAAAGAAATACAAACACTAAAATGGTTAAGTCTACTAAAATTATATAAAAACTAAGGAAAAGCAACAAAAAAGGAAATTATAAACTTCAGTATATAACATGAGCCTGACACTCACAGCACTGCAATATGTACCACAGAAGGAAATGAAAGACTGTTTTGTCCCATTCACTAAAAGAAAAAATCATTGCACAGCATCAGTAGCATGTCTCCACACTTTCTACAGTATTTTGTAAAGTATCATGATTTTCATAACAATTTACAAACAATGCTAAGCAATGCCTACAGTCTTATAAATGTTAGAGTATGTTTAACAGTGAATAAAAGATTGAAATTAATTCTGCTGTAAATATGCTGAAAGATAAAGCATAGAATAAAAGGTTTGCTTAAATATATGTATAGAGTTTAGCAATGTAAAATGGGCATCCATACTATATGTATAACAGACAGGCTTCTTCACAGCATCAGCAAAAAAAGCCTAAAAAGCAATTCTGGAAAGCAAGTATTACATGCTTTTCTCATGTTTGCAGAACAGTTTATAAACTCAGCAATATGTGATCTTTTACAAAGCTGTTCCCTCAGAAAACATGTTCTAACACAGTATCAGTTCCTCAAAAATATGTTTTATCAATATCAGCAGCAGAACAGTTTGATGTATTCATTGGTTCATAGGTAGGTACTAGGCTATCGGCCCAAGGGCCTAAGTAAGCCTAGCCAATAAGGTTCCCTGGCTTAAGCCACCCAAGAAAGTTAATTTCCTGTGCCCCTGTTGAACAGGGCCACAGAAGTGATCTCCGAGGTGTATTTCCTATTTCCCATCTACTCATCAAGATTTTTCTTGAAGAGTGCTAATGAGGAACTTTGCTTGACATAAATGGGTAGCTTGTTCAAGAGTATAGGAAGTCTCTGGGACAGGAATCTATCCCTCCAGCATGTCCTGTTTATTGTGGTGACAAGGTTTAGGTCCCTAGGGCATGTAGCTCAGAGGGATTGGGATTTCTTTAGGTGTAGCATGTCCAACAGCTCTGGGTTTAACATAGCTTTATATGTTAAGCAGAGATCTCCTTGGAGTAGGCGATATGATACAGAGTAAAGCTGGAGTTTTTTGAGATGGTCAGTGCAGGGCATCTGTTTGAGGCCAGTAATTCTCTTTGTGAGGTACTTCTGTGGCCTTTCCAGCTGCTGCAGATGTCTTGTAAGATACATTCCAAAAGGGGTGTTGTCCTCTATAATAGGTCTAATGAGTGCCGAGTAGAGGGGAACAAAGATCTCTTTTTTCTTGGATGAGAACCCTTTTGTTATGAGGTGTGCTACATAGTATTCTCACAGATGTTTCTTTTCAGACCTCTGTTAATGGACAGTTTTTTGTAAAATCAGCAGAAAAATAATTGTGCATTTTCACATCAGCACAAATGATTTCGCAAAAGGACAATACATGCTTTACAACAAAACATTTCCTTAACCAAGTCTGAAAAGTAAAGTAGCAGAACAGATGTTTCCTTATTAAGCCCAAAAAAGATACCAAAAGGAAAAAAAACAGACTCTAAAGTGCGTTACTAGAACAGTATATAAGAATTATAAATCAAACTTTGTTAGAAGTATTTGGTAGGAACTTAGGTTCTGAGGTAACTGGAGAATGGAAAGCCATAAAGCCATTGTCCATATAGTTGTGAAGGAAAGACTTTGTACATTACATCTGTAAACTACAATTGTATGCCTTGCTTGTTATAAAAATAAGTTATTTATTAATAACTGTGCTTACAGTGAAATAGTATTGTGCTGCAAAATATATCAGTGTGCAATTTGGTGCTTTAAACAGACCAATGCAGTCATACAAAGCTCTGTGTCTTTGATTCAGCAGTAAACAGCCAGCAAGACTTTGTGTCTTAAGAAGACTTTGGTTCCAGTCCAGTACAGCATAGCACAGCATGCAGAAATCTTCCGGAAATTAAATTTTTCAATTGTGACCCTAGCCTGTATCCGAACACAGGGGGAGTGGTGATGCCTTGTATAAGGTCACTCTAGTAAAAGCACAGCAACTAACATTTATGTTGAGTACTTCAGTTTTCTACAGTTTCTATAGTTTGCAGAAGTACAGTTTCTCAGATGTCGGAATCCAGAGTGAGACTGCAGTGCAGGAAAGTGGGCAGTGCCACAAATTCTCCAAGAAAGGTAAAAGAGCAAAGTACAAGACGGAAACTGTAAGTTTTGTTTTACCAACTTCACAAGTGGCAGCCTGATAAGAACATTTTTTTGTGTTACATACAGTATGGATGCCAGTAGAGGTGATTATAACAGAATACAGTGCTGGGATACACAGCATATTAGCAAATGTAAAACCTTATTAGGACAAGTTGATAGTAAGGTATAATGCAAAGGTATTAAAATATTTGACTGGTATCTCAAAGAAAACCATATGTGGTATAACAAATGTTTATTGTGTGAATCATCTAAAACTGCTTTCTGTGTACAATGTTATAAAAATACAGTGCGTGCAATTATTCAAAGGTTAGCCTGTACAGACAAACATTTTAATAGTAAAGAACCAAAAAAGTTAATATGCTTACATTATATTCAGATGGTAGACAGTTATGTCCTGTCACCACATGTGAAAGGGTTATTTCAGAGTTACAACAGTCAAATCAGTCTTTGACACAACCTCCAGTACATCTTGTTACAAAATAATTTAATTAACTTCTAAAAGACAGACATTGTGAGTTCAGGAAGTTTACACAAGTTATACACACATTTTTTTCAAAGATGCATAAAAGCTTTAGATTCAGCAGAACATGTTACTGAAAAACGTCAGGGAGACCATGCAGCATTACAGGAAACTCTTGAACAGCAGTTACAGTATAAAGAAAATAAATTAACTGAGCTGACAGAGGCTGACTTCTTGCATACAACAGCTGAGCTTAAGAAAACATTGCAAAGGAGCAAGAAACTACAGCTGATCTGTACAAAAAAGGCATATTTTACAATATACTTGCGTTTTGAAAATGGTTACGCATACATCTCAGGATCTGATGTATGGACAAATCATTCTCAAATGTTTTAAAACTTTTATTCAGTTAATGCTAGAAATGTATCAGTACTACAGTAAAGTAGAGCATATGACTGCCATTCTTATAGCATAGTCAAAAGGTAAAAAAAAAACTGTTCTAGTGCATAAAAATCAAATGAAAATAGTTAATAGTAAAAATCTGAAGTTACAAGACTGACATACATGTATTTTATTTTCTTCTAAAGTACAATACATAAGAGCAAAAGGCAGATAACAGCAAATGTAAATAATGTAAATATAAACATGTGTTAGTTAAGCCAATATCTATTGTTTTTACATGTTTATAATTATATAGTATCACCACACCAAACAGTTAAAGTTCTGATAGACAATTAAAAGAAATAAAATAAAATCACAAATGATATTAGTCAAGCAGTCTTTGTAAAATGAATAGCAGGGCAGTTAAATCAAAAATACTGAAATCCAAGTTAAAAAATATGTAAGCTAATTGTAAAATAATGTTTATTTATGTAGTATAAATGCATAGTTATGCAAATCACAAATATAATTCTATGGGCCGGATTCATGAAGGATTGCACGGAGTCTTAGAGTAGAGTAAGACTCCATGTAGCCATCATGTCCGACGAGCGATCCAGTAACAGCCTGCAGGGGCATGCAAGAGAGCTCCTAAAACGGCTCTTACACAGACAGGGCTGGGATATGCAAATTACCTCAACTGCAGGCAAAAGGCATGCAAATGAGGTAGATTTGCGATTCAGGAAACCTGAACCTGTCCGAGTAAGAGCAGTGTTATTTGCAGAAATGTACTCAGCTGACAACTGAGTACCATTCTGCAAATAGCAAAACAAAGCCGTGACAGCTCCAAATAAAGGTTGCATCCAGTGCAGGAAGCATGCCAATGGCCAAATATACGGCCATTGGAAATGTTTCCTGATGCAATATGAAAATAAAAATATTTTTTTTTTCTCTGATTTCCGATGATTAAGCGTAGCACATCGCCACGCAAACTGGATGCGCTCTAAAACTCAGAAAACTAAAAATTAAAACCCACAAATGTGGATCTTATTTAAATTGTTAATGTGCAGTGCAAGGGAATGGCAGGCTAAAGACAACATGGCCACCGAGTAGAGGTTGCTAAGGGGAGAAGCTCAGTCTAAGAGATGTAACCAAGCATTAGTAGGCAATCCTATGTAAATGAGGGTTAGGATAGTGAATCACAAGTTTACATAGCAAATGAGCACAGTCAGTGGAGTGTAGGAGTAAGATAAGGGGAGTGACAGAGTAGAAGATAGGTGACATCATGAGGGGGGGTATGTATGAAAGAAGTGAAGCTCATTGGAGCAGAGTGACATGTGTCTGCTGTCATTTACACATCATGGAAAGAGGTGTGTCAACAGGTAGGCTAGGGAAAGGCAAGAAATGTAAGGTGTATGTTGTGGATAACACCAAAGTTTCTTGCTGAGCGTTCATGTGCGCATGTGAGCACCTGTAAAGCCGAGTAAGACAGAGTGCACGCGTGTAAGCATGAGTGCGCGCGTTTAAGCTGGAGTAAGCATGTATAAGGCTGTTTAAAGAGTTGTAAGTGCGTTTGCGCTGGTGTACGTGCATTTTAACCCAAATAAGCAAGTTTTAGTCTGTGTAAGCATGTGTGCGTGCGTGTCAGCTGCTGTGCGCGTGTTCGCGCTTGTGTGCGCGGCGCTGTCCCCTGAGGAAACAGAAAGGAAAAAGGAAGCACAGCAAATAGTAGGAAGCTACCAGGGAGTACTAGCAGAGCTAGCAGGTGAAAACAATCAGAATCAGGCAATTACACAGGCAGTACACTAGCCCAGCCCAGCCTAGCACTTAAAACTCTGCAAACAACAGTCCATTATGTTTCTCACAACAGACACTGCAGTAAGCTAATAGAAGTGAAAACTGAAAAAGCTTTACTGAGACAAAGAAATGTTAGGGGCTGCCATTGCTGTTATAAGGCGACATATGCAACATGCTGAGGGTGGTGACAATAGAAATGCTGCTGGACAACCCACAGTGAGGAGACGGAGAAGAGTGTACAGGCCCAGGGTAACCTACCAGGGGCTGCATGAGCTGCAGATAGTGGAGCACTATAGAGTGGACAGAGACCTCCTGCAGAAAATTGTTGAGCTGTGCAGGCCACGCCTCACAGACAGAACCAACAGATGGGAACCCAACCCAGTGGAAACCAAGGTATGTGTTGGCCTAAGAATATTAGCAACAGGTACCTTCCAGAGACCAACTGGTGATATGATGGGGATATCACAGGCATCAGCATCCAGGGTACTGCACCAATTCCTGGATGCCATGTCAGCACATGTCGGTGATCATGTATATTTCCCCAATTCCCATGAGGTATTGGCCAGCAATATGCGTCTCTTCCAGCAAATAGCGGAATACCCTAAGGTAGTGGGTGCAATAGACTGCACGCACATATGCATCAAAGCACCAGCCGGCGAGCAGGGTAGGGTCTACTTCAACCGCAAGGGCTTCCCCTCCATCAACTGCCAGGTCATGTGTGATGCCCAGGGCATAATACTGAATGCGTGTGCAGGCTGCCCTGGAAGCTACCATGATTCCCATATCTGGCATCTGATGCAGCTGTACCAGACATTTGCCAATGGGGACATCCCACATGGTCACCTAGTGGGGGATGCTGGCTATGCACTGGAGCCGTGGCTGATGACACCCATCAGAAACGCACAAACACCTGAACAGGAATGCCATAATGAGGCACACACACAAACACGTAATGTAATAGAGCGTGTGTTTGGGCTGCTCAAGTCATGGTTCCGGTGCCTGG
Source organism: Protopterus annectens (assembly GCF_019279795.1). Lineage (NCBI taxonomy): Eukaryota > Metazoa > Chordata > Ceratodontiformes > Protopteridae > Protopterus > Protopterus annectens. The sequence continues at coordinate 649,533,570 of NC_056734.1, read as the reverse complement.
ACGCATCTGGTGGAGCCTTGCAGTACTCACCAACTACATGTACCCAAATTGTCATGGTATGTGCTATGCTACATAATATGATCCTGTGAAAACAGCTGCAGCAGGACCAGCATAGGCCTGGGCCAAACAGCCCCCCACCATTGCCAAGGTCATCACAGACAGAGCATGACTCGGAGGAGGAACAACCTGAGCCTGCCCCAGTAAGCAGAAGGAGGCATGCCCAGTATGCTTTGGCCTTGGCAAAGAGGCAATGCATAGCACATACACTGGCTCAGTAGGAACTCTGGAAATGATACCTCTCTCTGACTTGCACATATAGTAAAAGGGATGCCTAAGTTGACACTACCTGCTTTCAAACATGTACAGGGAGTGTAGTATGTGCATCTGACATAATCAGCCCTGCAGCACCACCTAAGGCATGATTGCCATGTGTTAAGCAATATAAAGCAGTGCTAAACAGCATTTACCACCATGTAGTATATGCAAACAAAATCGCACACACCAACTAGCACAACTGTGGTCAATGTTGAGTAATATTGGGCAACGTCCAGCAATGCTGTTGAATATTGAGCAATGTCGGACAAGCCTGGTCTAAGTAGGGCATAGCTGAACAAAAGCCAACCAGCATAATCCCTGTCAAGTTATGACACAAAGGTGAGTCCTGCAGTAAGAACAGAACCTGACTTCCAACACACACAGTATAAATGTTAATATTGGTCATGTTCACACACATCAACAAATGTAGTGGACCTCAGATAGCAACATACTGAAAGGTCACACTGGGCATGCTCACACATGAATAAATGAGACAAATGTCAGGCAACAAAACATGGAAAGCCTGAACTGGGCATGCTCACACACTTAGGCCATGTCTGAGTACAGCAGTGGGCCACGCATATCTGGAGTTGCATGTGTTAACCCAGGAACCTGTCACTATCCAGCAGTCCACCCTGTGCACACAGTTATATGACAACAGACACATCTATAATATAGTGGAACCCTGTCATAATCAAATATGTTCTGCAGATACCGAAGTTGTTCATAGAAACTGTAAAGCAAAGATGATAAAGACCTGCAAACAGTATCAGCAATAAACATTGTGCATCCTGAACATTAGCATAGGTTCAGAGGTCGATACTAGGCTATCTGCCCTAGGGCATGTACAAGCCTAGCCTGAGTGTGTTTGGCATTCGCAACCCTGTCAGATTACTACACTGTGTGTGTGAATAGTAGGTCACACAAGATAGCCCATGTACATTTAGGCTAGTGTGCCTCTGTTTAGCAGGGACACAGAAGATATCCCAGGGGTAAACATACGATCACCCATACAGTCGTCAAGATATCTCCTCTAGGTGGTCAGTGGGTGGCTCTGCCTATGTGAAACTGGGATTACAATCTGGAGTGAGTGGAGGCTCTGGGATAAGAATCTGTCCCTCCAGCATGTCCTATTAACATCTGTGTTGAGGTATACGTCCCTGGAGTGTGTAGCTCCAAGGGAGTCGGATATCCTGAGGTGGGGCATGTCCAGTAAATCTGGGTTGGGTATATCTGTAAACAACAGGCACACATCATATCCGAGTAGGTGGTAAGTGACTGAGTATAGCTGGAGTTACTGCATCCGAACTGTGCAGGGCATCTGTGTGAGTCCCTAGATCTGCTTGGTGAGGAACTTCTGTGGCCAGTACAGTTGCTGCAGGTGTCAGGTAAGGTACACCCCAAATGTGGCATTGTAACCAAGCATGGTTGTGATGAGTATAGGGGCACAATGACCTCACTCGATCTAGATGTGAAACCATATGGGATAAGGTGGCCCACATAGAAGGTGTGTCCAACCACTTTGGCAACGTGAATGTCAAAGGTGATAGTATGAACAAGTCATGTCCCCAAATCCCTAACAACTCCTACTGCATGTAATGGAGTACTACCTATGTGGTAATGTGTGGGCATGTTGTTATTCCCAAAGGGGATGACTATGCAACTAATGACATTTAGCTGTAGGGCATGACTCAGGCACCAGTCATCCATCTCTGTGGGGCCCTGTTTGAGTATGCATGTGGCAGCTGGAGAGTTGATCATGGCACCCAGTTTGCAGTCAAGTGCAAACATGCTCAGCCATATTCCCCCTGTGGTAGCCTGTACGTCAGACAAATATATACTGAATAAGAGACATCCCAGGACCGAACCGTGTGGGATGCCATGTGTAACAGGTGTATAGTCAGACATAGCACCTGCAATTCTGACCATGTGGGTGCTATCCCTGATCCAGGTAGCAATCCATCGTGTGAGATATATGTCCATATCGACGCTGGTGAGCCTATGCATAATGGCCCAGTGGGTCATTGTGTTGAAGGGTTTTGCAAGGTTCAGGTAGGCTGTGTGGACAACTGTCCCTATGTCGATGGACCTGTTAACCGTTTAAAGAATACAAACAGGTTCAAGAGGTAAGATCTGCCCACAACAACGTTGAAATGTGTAGGACACAGTGTCTGTACGTTCCCGATGTCTGTGTGTATGAGTCCCATGACAATACGCTCCATAGCTTGGCAGAACAGGCTAGTTAGGCTTATAGGGCAATATTGTCTGTGGTCCATTGTGGCACCAACTCTGTGGAGTGGGACCACTGTCGCTGTATGCCATTCCTTGGGTACATATCCTGTAGTAACTCTGATATTGAACAGTGGTGTAATGTGAGGGTTATGTCTGTCATGAGGCTCGTGTAAGATGCAGGCCGGGACACCATCTGGTCCCATTGATACTGTGATGTACGCTTTGGGGAGGGCAGCACTCACCTGTTACTGTGTGATGTCAGGGAGGTTATACTCTGTTGGGATGGATAGTTGCTCCTTAGAGGGGATGGGGGGGAGACATCTGCACTGAACCTGTTTGCCAGGAAGTTGGCAATGCCAGTGGGTTCAGTGTACATTTAGTCAGTATGCAGTAACTCACAGCATATCAGTGAGTGTCCACCCAGGTTCCTGACATAACTGAAGAAGGCCGTGTGATAGTCCTATGTGTCTGGTGCAATTGTCCGGTAGAAACGGCCCATAAAAAAGTTCATGAGTGATTGTAGCTGTCTGCTAGTACAGATCACAGATGCCTTCCCTGTCTGGGATTGTGCTCTATCATGTAGTAGCATCCTCCTGCTGTTGTACAGCTTATTAATGGCTGGGGTCTACCAGACAGGTCCCCTGCCATTGGAGTAGTGAGTCCTGTTGTTATTTGGGATAGCACAATCCATGCAGTCCACTAGGTGTCCATAGAATGTGTATGTAAAGGATTCAGCAGTGTGAGCCGTATTTGCCACTGTCTTAGGGTCTCTGAAGGATACCACCTTGCTTTGGTGAAGTGAGATGTTGGCTCATGAGTAGTTTACCAAGATTACCCAGGATGGGTGTGTGGAGGGTATATGTATGTCCAGTGAGATACATGTATGTTCTGACCTTACCAGTGAGGGGTATATCACTGGTGTGGAACATAGAGTCCCCATGTTGGTGATGATCAGGTCCAATATATATTCCCCCTTGTGGCTGTGCTGACTGTTTGTGCCATAGCATATGAGTCTACAAATTGTAGCGACTGTTGGGTGAGGGTGTTGGGGCTTGAGTAGTATCCCAGGTCAATATTTGTGTATATGAAGTTACCCAATATAATGGTATTTGTGGAGACCTTCATATGCTCCATAGTTCCCATGAAAGCCAAGTGTGGTTCCTGAGTTTGGGAGGGTGGTCTGTAGCAGGCAACAAACTGAAAGGCAGTTTTGCACAATGGTAGTTGTATATGTATGGTCTGTGATGCTTTGTGCAGTGCTACTAACCCGGAGGGGTGTGTATCTGTGATGTATATGGATACTCCACCAGTTGTGTTGTCTGTTTCAAGTCTTGTTGTCAGAAAGCATGGTATGAAACATAACCTGGTAGTGCTGGTGTGCATAAGTGAGCCTGAACCAGGCATCTGTTAGTGCACAGATATCGCTATCCTCCATACTGAGGAGAGTCCTGAGTGGCCGCAATATGAGGGTAACACATCTGGTGTTGAGCAGCATTACCCTTAGTTTCATTTAATCTGTAATGTCTATGGAGGTGGGTTTGTCTTTTGAGCCCTGCTTAAAAAAGGCACTATGGTGGTAGCAAGAGCCTTAGCCAACATTCAAAAGTCCAAGGGTAACAGGTGCAAGCTGTCCATAGTGAAGCTACGTGACATGTTGAGCATGTCACCACAGGCTGACAGACACTGTATCCCCTATGAATGAAACAAATTTGTTAGGCAACTGTTAAATGTGATATGTTTGTCTGTATACTGTGACATCATAATTGGTGGGTGTAAGATGCTAGACAAGGTCAGGGTCATACTGGCCTGGGCTACATGATCAGAGTGTTCCTCCATGTATCATATCATGTGGTCCAGGGAGTAACGTCTGAGGTTTTATGCACCAGCATGGACAATGATGATGCCAGTCCTGTACTTGCTTTGGAGTGACCTGACTGCCTGTGTTATGTGGCAGATCCTGGCACCCAACAGACAGCCCAAAGTGACTATTCCCTTGTTAGGGCTGGTGAGTGGTATGTCAGTGTGTCTGACAATAAGTGTTGCCTATTACAAGTGTATTAGGTGTGTTGTTTAGCCCGAAGGGCAGTGACTGTGTGGCACACTGACATTGTGAACTATGTGATATGTGGGTATTGTAGTGGGGTAGCAGTTGTGTGTGTGTCTGCTTTGGAGGTCTCTGCTGCTTAGGCAGAGTACATTTACAGCATCCGAGTATGTCTATGTGTGATAATGTGGTTTGAGTGCTGTCGCTAGAGAATATGTGAGACTGATATGTGGTGTGTGTGGTTACCTTCACCACCTGATAGACTGTGCCAGTCATGGGTCGAGAGAGTTCAGCACCCTGTATGTCTCTATAGGTGCATCTCACACATATATCTGAGTTTGTCGGGAGGAGGAGAGGGTTGTCTGTGTACATGAGGCAGATGTGACATTGTGTCAATATCACAATATTCACCAGCTGGACTGGAGAGTACACACAAAACCGACCCCTGGACATGCCAGGATATTATGATGACATACTCTGTAGCCTGATCACAATGGATCAGTAGGGTGTTAAGTGTGTAAAAGAGTATAACAGGGATTAGTGCTCATGTCTGTTGGTGTTTTGTAAAGAGTAGCTGAGAAGGAGTCCAGACTGAATCATGACACCTCCTTCAGCTATGTCATGAATAGCAATGTACACCAATATATGCCCTCAGTCAGGGCCAACTGTACCTGACTGACAATGCTGACATCCTGACAGACAGGCCCATATGTACATACCTACCTCCCACTGACAATAGGCCATATCATCATACCAGGAGATATCACATGTAGAATGGATGAGCAGCTACCCCAATGCCTGACATACAAAGCTATGTCAAATCCAGAATTAATGGACATGCTCCACCTCAGTAAATCTAAATCCCTTAGAGCCACATGCTCGAGGGACTTGAACCTCAGCACAGAAATAAATAGAACTTGCTGGAGGGACAGGTTCATAACCCAGAGGATCCCTTCGCTCTGGAATAGAATTCCAGTTCATGTGAGGCAGAGCACCTCAGTGAATCTCTTCAAGAAGAATCTTGATAGGTGGATGGGTGATCATAGGTTTGTCTAAGGGATTACTCCCGTGTCACTATTAGACAGAGGCACAGTAAACTATACCTTAAAGGGCACAGTATACTCAAATCAAGGGGTGGCGTAAGCCATACAGAATTGGGCTAGGCTTATAATTGCCTCAGGGCAGATAGCCTAGTATGAACCTATGAACCTATGAACCTAAAAGCATGGCAGCAAGTGGAATATATTGATTCCCAATATGTGTCATGCACAAACTACAGAACAAACAGATCCTGCACCTGAACAGTCAGCTGAGCCTCACCCCTACACAAGATGTGGAACTGTTGAATGTGTCACAGCAACATATGGCACTCCCCACAAATGTTGGTGCACAACACACCATGGGAAGTCAAGTCCAGTACGCCTATGAAGTCTGATCTGCAAGGTCATGGAGTCCATCATGGTTGTAGTCATAAACAGAGCTATTGGAAGCTGACATACACACAACCCTACCAACTGTGGCATGTTCATGTGCGGATCATGGTTCCCAAACATACTAGACTGTTTGCAAGGCAGCCACCCAGGGTATACATCAATGAACACATCTACACATGTCTCACATAGACTTTGAATAGCCCTTTATCAACATCCCAGACACATGTAGTATCCACAAAACCAACAAGCTGTGCAAAAATATGTGTTGACATATGACGGAATGTCAATGTGTCCCCAGATAGATCACACAAGGTAAGGATTATGAGGTCTTGTTCAAGCTGTTGACACCTGCTGACGCACATGGACCATTCCTGGAATGGCATAAAACAAAGTGTACACACATCACCATGTCCAGTCTGATGATGTCACCATCCTATAAATACAGCAGGAGGAGGAAAACCAGCCAGTAAAGCAAATAGCACGTCGTGTTACTGCGTCTCTCTCTAATATCATAACATAGTTAGGTGGGGGTTTGAATCCTGCAAACAGTGAGTGTGTGTGTGGGGCGGGGGGTGTATGTGTGTGCGCAGTTTCCTTTGAGAGGTGTTCCTTTTTTGGAGACTGGGAAAACTCACTAAAAGAGGTACATGCCTCTTTGGAAAGACTGATGATGTCACATTCCTACAAATACAGACGGAGAAGGGAAACCTGCCAGTAAAGAAAATAGCAGGCCATGTTAATGCATCACTCTCTAGTATCATAATATAGTTAGGTAGGGGTTGGGATCCTGCAAACGCAGACTGTGGGGGGTGTATGTATGTGTGCAATTGTCTTTGAAAGGAGTGCCCTTTTTGGAGACTGGGAAAACACACTAAAAGAGGTACATTCCTCTTTGGAAAGACTGATGATGTCTCCATCCTACAAATACAGACGGAGAAGGGAAGCCACCCAGTAAAGCAAGTAGCACGCCATGTTAATGCATCTCTCTCTAGTATCATAACATAGTTAGATAGGGGTTTGAATACTGTAAATGCTGACTGTGTGTGTGTCAGTGTTGGTCAATGCAGTGTGGGTTTTACTTTTACTATGGTATGACATATTATGATTACAACAGTAAGTGCATTGCTCACATCAGGTATCTGCGTGGCAAATATATATGTGTACATGCCCCCTCAATCAGTACATAGGTGCGAAGCCTGCATACTATATGAATACATTGGTTTCCATTGACAGGTTGTGCTGCTGCTTCTCAGACCGTAGGTCACATATGTATGTATGTGACAAGATCGTCCACTGTCGTGTTCTGTGGCCAAGGTCATCTGTGCCACACACATACATGACAGTTACTTAAGAGTAGTGTGAGTGAGGGTATATGCCTGGGGTATATGTCAGACATGTTCATACACAACAATGACTGCCAATAATGGACAGTCTTTATAGGTGTACAACTGCCTTGTGGACACGCATTCAGGCCTCTAATGTCTTATGTGATACACCGTGGGACTCCACAATACCTATGGATATGTGGATACCAAGGGACAAATGACATGACATGAGGCTGCATGTACACATTGGTACCCAACATACATGTTGAGGGCTACCACCTGTGTGGTACTGACGGGATAGTATGTATAGTACATGAGGATGACTATGCCATAGTTGGCTTACTGCTATACAGCATGTATCAGACAACAGGTATCTGTCTGTATGATACCCTTGTGTAGGATATGCGTCCCATCCAGGGAATGCATTGTAGGCCAATGCATGCATTTCCAGATTTGGATGGACACATCCCTAGTATGTTTGCATGTACCTAAGGGGCTATATGCCAAACAGGTGTGGTCACAGGAATGGGTGGCGGTCATTACCACTGGTTAGTGTAATAGTGTAGCACCGGAAGGATCCAACTGTTACTGAGTTCCCTACGACTGTGTGTCATTTGTCAGGACATCATCCAATGATTGCTTATAGTCATGCTGTTGAGGTTGTGTATACTACCAGACCGGAAATCATTGACAGGTATTAACGGTATCACCCACAGCATAGTGTCAACCCATGTCATACACACATGTCTACCCATGTTAGTACATAACTGTAGTAGAATGCATACTGGCCATTGAAAGATACTATGAGATGTTAACAATGTGTACGACAGGGTATGCCACACGTCCCATGGGTCCACTATGCACATACATGCAGACAGTGTGCATCCACCATGTTCACAGATATACACTTGCTAATCTGTACTGCACACATCACACATGTACTGTCCACTCACTAAGACATGCTGGCAACACATTACACTTCAGACAAGTGGCACATGGGTGGACAATACATACTCAGACCTAACAGTGGTATAAACAATGCTACATTGACAATCAGAGCTGTTAGGTATGGCTGTGGCCTTTTCACTTGCTGTAGTTGTCATGTGAGGTACATACCACATGGGGCATTGTGATGAGTAGAGGGGAACACCGACCTATATTTCCCTAGATGACACACCTTTTGTGAAGACACGTACCACGTAGACAGATTACATGACTACTGTGGCACTGTGATTATCAAAGGGGAGCCTACTGTCCACCAGTGTCCCATGATACCTTCTGACACCTTCAGTGTTAGGCAGGCTACCACCTATGTGGCAGTTACTGCGTAAGGTGTTTTGAAATGGGGTATGGCACTGCAGCATCAACACTGGTGTTCAGTCTATGCCTTGGCCAACAGGCACCTGTTGCAGTACATATGATCCTGGGTCTCCCTCTCTCTTTCTCTCTGATATATATATATATATATATATATATATATATATATATATATATATATATATATATGGGTCTATCTGACAACGTCGACAGCTCAGAACGCCGACACCGAGAACACTGACGCCAGAAGATCGACAACTGAGAAGACCGACGGATGAAAACACCGACGCTGAGAACACCGACATGGGAAAAGGCTGTGTAAGTATGCGGTAGTGACGGACGTTAGGGGTCGATAAGGTAAGTGTGCGATATTGATGGTCTGTAGGGATAGGGGTGGGTTAAGTGAGTTAGGGTTAGGGCGGGTTAGGTAAGTGTCTTGTAGTGATAGTCTTTGGGTTAGGGGTTAAGTGAGTTAGGTTAGGGCGGGTTAGGTAAGTGTCGGTAGTGATAGTCTTTGGGTTAGGGGCGGGTTAAGTGAGTTAGGGTTAGGGGCGGGTTAGGTAAGTGTCTAGTGATAGTCTTTGGGTTAGGGGCGGGTTAAGTGAGTTAGGGTTAGGGCGCGGGTTAGGTAAGTGTGTGATAGTGACGGACCTTAGGGTTAGGGTTTGGGTTAAGGTTGTAGATAGTTGTGTATGTGAGGTTTAGTGTGGGTTTGTAAGGATTTTGGTGTGCTTGTGTTGTGTGTGTGCTTTTTGGACAGGGGATTTGTTTTGATGTGCTGTCGGTAAACTGGTTGTCGATGTTGTGGCTGGCTTGTCGACCTTGTGAACTGTCGGTTATGTGGTGTCGGGAAACTGGTTGTCGATGTTGTGGCTTGTCGACCTTGTCAGGTAGACCCATATATATATATATATATATATATATATATATATATATATATATATGTGTATATACATACATATATACATATCTATACATATCTATACATATCTATCCATATATATACATATCTATCCATATCTATACATATCTATCCATAGCTATACATATCCATACATATCTATATATATCTATATATATATTTATATATATATATGCATATATATCTATATTTATCCATATATACTCATATATATCAATATATATCCATATATATATATATATATATATATATATATATATATATATCTATACATATATATATATATATATATATATATATATCTATATATATCTACATATATCTATATCTATCTTTATATGTATATCTGTATATATGTATATATCTATGTATAGATCTATATATCTATACTTCTACATATCTATATTTCTATATATCTATATATATCTATATATCTATATATATATATATATATATATATATATATATATATATATATATATATATATATATATATATATATATATACATATATATATATATATATATATATATATATATATATATATATATATATATCTATACACATATACACACACACACACACATTCATATATATATATATATATATATATATATATATATATATATATATATATATATACATGTATATATACACATACATCTAAACATCCATTGCTGTACATATAGCTGCACATACAGGCACATATACTGCCTACCTTTCATGGTGGGGATGTCAATTATGCAACAGTTGTGAGACATACGGTTATGTAATACTATTGCACAATGTTGTGCAGAATGCATTCTGCTGTCCTCAGGCCGTATAGCTGTAGCAGGTCTCACTGCCTGTAGCTCAGTCCCACAGCGTGTAATCACCACATGACATATACCGGCACTGCTTGCTGTCTGCAATGCCACACACTACAACCTACATACATATGTGCACATAGCAGCCTTCAACAACATACATATGTCCAGCCTTCACTAACAGTTGCAGTACGTCCCTTGCTCTATGCAAATGTGCATGTACATATAGATACAGACTGCTGCCACATATGGATGAATCACAGTATGTAGGGTACCCTTCAAACACATCTTTTGGATGTCAGCAAATACATATTTGTTACATACCTTACCTTTGTATTCCTCACCTCTGTCTGTTGTAGGTGTTGTATTTTTTTTTTTTTGGTTTTGGTTTCCTCTGTGTGTTGCTGTTTGTTTTCAGTGTCTGTTTCCTACTGCCTGTTTGTATCCGTCTGTCTGTCTCTCTCTCTCTCTCTCTCTCTCTCTCTCTCTCTCTCTCTCTCTCTCCCAGTTGGTGCAATGATATTATTGCATGTGTGGACAGCAGATACAAGCTGCTTTTCTAGGTATCTGCACATGTGCATGTGATGGCCTCTGCACCAATTGGTGCCCACCATTTAGTAATTGCATGCAGCCTGCTGTGTGGCAATTGCAGTTCTCACTGTGATTTCAGGACACTGCTATAAAATGATAGGTTAGGTAAGCATAGCCCTTTCAGTTTTGCAAGGTGGGGACCATGCTTGTTTGCTGTGGACACTGTTTTCTCAGTCAGAAGGTTGGTATATGTCTCATATCTGGATTCTGAGCATATGTATTACTACACCTTTTCTGACGTGCAAGCAGTGTCTACTCTCACTTATTGACATTTATCATTAAGTGGGATTCCCCACCTTTCTGCCTACTGCTGCTACATTTCACAGGGAGTCTGAGGGGCACAGCTAACATTTGTTTGCAAATCAGGGATATCCCTGTAAACCAGTCACAGCTGGGAAGTCTGGCCTCTAACCTATTCAAATATGCCAGTGTTTATCCTGCTCTGATACTGTGTGGGGTTTGCAAGGTGCTACTGTAACATTATTCCCTACTAGCATGGCTGGTTCTCTTTTCACAGTCATGTCATGCAATTCCACAACACTTGCTGGTTAAGGGCCACAGAACATGATTTGTGTTATGCCATTCCTATTCTCCCTTTACATTTACTCATTGTAATGCATGATATATTTCTTTCAGCACCAAGTTATTATATATCTGTTGTGGCGTAGTGGTACTTCATGCAGACTGGTGAGCCCAAGGTCTGGGGTTCGAGACTGGCAGGTATATTTTATTTTGCTGCTGAGCAATACAAGGGCCCTGTCATACAGAGTGACTAAGGCACTTTTAAGCAGTTGTAAGCGGGTTTGTGCGGGTTTGCATGACGCTTAGCAATGCTTAGCTAAGCGCACACAAGCTCTCACTCGTGCACCCCCACTAACTACTGCTTAAAAGTGCTTACTCCCGCTAACCCCCGCACTAATTTCTTTGAAAGAAAAGAAAATGGGGAGATAGGAAAGTGGTGAAAAAGGGGGCACAAAGAAGGAAAGGCAGTAGGGAAACCAGCTTGGATGTGCAGGAAGGGTGTAGGGAAGACCCATAGCTGCCCATTTCTGTAACAGCAACAGCTGTGCATATGTTCGTAATTTGGTGTGAAATTTGCAACCTTCCACCCCTGAAAGAGGGGTGAGGACAACAGAGTATGTTGTAGTGCCAATTATAATTATCAGTTTATATGTCCAGCAGACCTGTGCAAAATGGGAAGCTATGTATGGGGCGTAATTTTTTTGTGGGAACAGATTGCCCTTTTTTTTCATTTTTTTTTTCAGGTGAGAGTGGAATGTGAGGTAGGGGATGTAGGTATATTTGGGGAAGTAGGTTGGGGAGGTAAACAGACAAGACAAACAAGACGCATACAGGGGTGGAATTTGACACATGGGGTGCGTGAACACAATTGACGGGGAAGGTTGTTTGGAAATCGCAAGCCCATGAGCCCACAGATGGTAACAGTGGAACTGAGATCCCCACCCATGGGCAGTCACCACTGCACCTTCACAGCCCCGAGGGTGGCTGTGCTGGGGGCTACATAGGACGAGCAGGCTCACCCGTGAGACATGCCACTCTTGCCTCAAGCTGGCATAGGGGATCAGCGACTGAACGCTGGATCTCCCTACGCACCACAACCCGGACCCTTTAAAGGGTGACAGGTGGCTATTCTCCACCCACGCTTGCAATTGGGAGATGAGCCCCATCCCCTGCAGTGCTTCCACCCGAAGGTGGCACAGGACCAACGGAGGAGAGGAGCCCGGGCTGGGCACCAGACCTGCTGGTGCCAGGTGCACTCACCGGCTGAGGAGAGACAGGTGGGTCCGCTGGGACCAGCCTTCCCATACGTTCTGTGATTAGGTGTGTTTAATTACAACATAAGCAAAACAGCATTCCAGATTAGTTGTAACAGCATGCAATAATATTCCCATTAACCCAACACACCAAGGGTACAACAGTTGAACAGCAAGCATAACACATGCATATATTGAACCACAGTGTTTATTCCACTGCATGCAGGGATGTTTGGTAGCAACAGGCCACCATGATTGCAGTGTTCAAACAGGGCACATGCATCAACGTGAATGCAAATATTTATAGAACAATAGGACATATGTCCCAACAAATATTTAAGATTACACATACCCATTGAGGTGTGGAATTGCATGGTTTATGCACATACAGTAGGGTGTAGAAAATACCTCAGTTAACATCTTTTAATGACCTTTTCATCTACACTACATTCCTAGTGACTGCAAGTGTATATCCCCTACATGTATTATTACACTTGCCCCCATACATTAGGTTGTGTAATGGGTTTGGTTAGTTCAATATATGCCTGACCTATATCTGACAAACTAACTGTCCAGGATGCAGATGTTACTGCTGCATATTTCTTGATTGCATTTATATTTCTTTATCTACTTATCTGGGATGTTTTCACATGACATTTTCACTTTGATTTATACAGAACCCTGCATTTCTTGACACACACTCACATTTTTGGGGAAAATATAACATGCTACACATGTGCCAGTTTTACTTATTCATGCCAGCCAGTAACTGACTGTTGTGGACTGTATATATGTTGCACAGCTACTAGCACTTCCATCACCCACTTTATATGGGACTGCACAACTCTGGGTTGCCAGTACCTTTTCAAACAGTACTGTTTGTATAATGCATGGGTACAACAACATTTCAGACTCTGTGACACAGACACACTCTGGGTTTTAGACCTTTATTAATGACATTACACACTTTTCCACAGGCTCACTCCTTTATTTGTTTTAACGGTGTTATATGGCAGACATGTTCAAGACATATTATACCTTTATTAATAGGTTAGCACGCTCATTTTTCAGGCTCACTCACTTATTTTATATGACAGTGCCTGCAGAGATATTATTCCAGACATATGTTACCTTTCTTAATGGGTTTCTACACTCTTTTTCTGCCTCTCTGACGTTTTTATCTGACAGTACATGCAGAGGACTTATTCAGGCAATTTTATGGCTGTATTATTGGACTACAACACTTTCTTTTATGCTCTCTCCATATTTTATATACCAATACATGCAGAATAATCACTAACCTGCCTGGTGGTGCAGCCTTAGCAGCCTATCAGCATAGACTTGCTGATTCATAGCACGGTCACCTGCAGCTGTAAAGTAAATGAGGGGATATTGAGACATACCTATCCGTTATACATACTCCATTATCAATTCCTGCATACTGCATTCTATGGCTACATACTCAGTTTTGGGGCATCCCGCATTCCACGGGCCTCCTGTATCCACTGGTTCAGGTGGTCCTGCTTTCATCTCTTCAGGTCTGCATGGTGGTGATGGACCTGCTCACCAGTCCGAGGAATGCCAGTGGCACTGGTGAGGTCAGGAGCTAACCGGTTCCAAGCCTCTGCCTTGTACTCCATCCCTTGTAACTGGCCCTGCAGGAGTCTAGACTCGTGACCGTGGACAAGGAGCCAAACCATGTATTTGGACGCCTTGATGCCTCAACGTTGCACTCGGAAGCATGTTCCCTCTCTGACACCAGACATTCTAACTGCAGATGTGAGCTTCAATCAGTTATGGTGTGTATTCCCACCCGTGGGGCTTAAATATGCCGCATTTCCCACACTTTTTTGTGATTGACCATTTTGTAAAATTATCGGCTGACTGCAGACCTGCTTAGTAATGGTTAAACTATCATTTGTAAGTATATGAATGTTAACAGTGGATGTTTCCCCTATGTTGTCATGCCTTAGTGGTTCTGTACTTTGCTTCTGATGCAAAGAGTTCTGGGTTCGAACCTTGTCATTCATTTTATTTTCATACTGTCCAGATAGGCTAGGGGGTGTGGCTGCATTTAAGCAACTTTGCTCTACATTGCTCCTCGGTGCCCTGGTTAGCGCAGCGCGCATGTGCGCGCAAACACATTGCGCTAGGTAAAGCGCTTTTAAGCTTTGGGCAACTCTATTGCACTGGGTAAAGCACTATTAAACTATGGGCAACTCTGCTTAGCTGAGTAAAGCGCTATTAAACTATGGGCACCTCTGCTTAGCTGGGTAAAGTGCTATTAAACTATGGGCACCTCTGTTAAGCTGGGCAAAGCGCTGCTTAACGGCAGGCTATTATATATCTGGATCCTTTAAATATATATATTTTGTTCACTGATACATTGGCCATTTCACTGCTTTTAATAATATTTTAATCATATATGTCTGGTATTATTTCAAATACTGATTTAAAACATAAATAAGAAGGGGAGTGGTGGGACTCGAACTGTGAATGCCTCCTCTTTGTGCCTACACTCTACCATTACGCTATTGCAATTTGGTGTGATTTGCATAAACATTCTTTCTTATGCTCTTCCATGTCGGAATTGCTAACTATAGCTAAGCAATGGGCACACTCGTGCACACATGTGTAAATACGGGCAGCTATATCGTGGATTTAAAAAAAAAAAAAATAAATATTTTACTTTTTATAACTGTGATGGGGGTTTACAGTGTCAGGGTGTGTGGTGTTGAATGCAAGTACATTTCAGTGAACTCGCTCTTGTGTGTTGACATTTTGCTTTTACTACACTTGCAGGGGCGTGGACATTTAGACTGCTCGGCAGTCGGATACGCCCCCTGCTTTCATACTCGGTCCGTGTAGGAGTTACGGTTGAGTCAGTGTGCCCTCATGAATATTCATGGCATGCTGACATTATACCATTCAACTGCAGCCTCCGAGTAAGACTTATTAAGTCTTACACAGAGGATTCGTGAATCCGGGGGTATGTATTTTACAACTGTATTATAATATCAAGCTGCAAGTGTATTAACAGATGATTAAAAGAAAATGCTTAAAGAGTTAACTTTGGTCTACAGAGTCTAAAATGTGAGCTCAGACTTTCCCAGGCTGGATGAATAGTTACAGGAAATTCTGGGCAGATAAGGTAAAAAACAAGACTGACTGCCAGACAAGTGGCTTAAAGCAAATAAACAATACTGCAATACTACAGGAGAGGAGTACTTTCTCAGTGTTATACTAACTGCATAAGCAGTACTGCAGAAGGGTCTAAAATAGAGCTAGAGGAAGAAAAAAAATATCTCAATCCTTCTTGACTGCTCTTTTCGGGGGGGAGGGGAAAACAGGAAATACTGGTAAACAGATTAAACCTGACAGGAGAACATATTTTACTAGCTGCTAATAGTTATTATGCTAATTTTTATTATATTTTAATATGCTTTTGGCAAGACAATGGTGGTATGCAAAACATATGAATGTTTCTAATAGTTGCCTCTGGTGCCAATTCCACCAGATGTTAATGTTACTAAATTTGTATATTGGACTAAATGTACTTTGCAGTCTTTGTATGTACAAATGCAAAAAATTTCAGTGTAAATTATATTAATGTCTAATAAATATGTGTGAAAAATCATGTTTTAAAATGTGTCCAGGGTACCTACTAGATTTCAATGCATGAGTAGCAAACAGTCTGTGTAGATACATACTGTACAGGACACATTATAATGTAACTAGTTCAAAATTAATTTGTCAAGTTGTAATTTTATCACTGGCTTTTGGACCACCATTTTTCCATACCAGTACTGGTTACCCCAGTTAGAGGAAAATTATATTAAAATATTGTACTCATACAGCGAATGGGCTAATATGTAAACAGTATTCTTCAGTGTATAAGCCTTGTCTATTTTTTTAAATCCTCAAGTATTAAAAGCCCATTTCAGTACTTTAAATGTTCACTTCACTATCAACTAAAGTGTATGGGCAGTTTAGAAATATGGTGGTTAAAATTACATTGAAACTGTATATTTTAACACAAAATAATGCTTACAGTAGCACATAGTTCTTGTCTCTTATGGATATTAGTCTATCTCTAATCTTCTGGTATGAGGTGATTAATAAAAGTAAACAGTTAATTCAACAGTTGCAAAAAGTTAATAAAACAATTCTGAGTCATAAATCAAGTTAGAAAATAGACCTATAGCAGACACAGCTCATAACTGGTGGAATATTTTCACAGAATGGTCTGCAAGAAAAAAATTCTTAGATACATTCAGTTTTGGTAGTAATACTTAATATCATTGTATTAACTATGTAAAATTGCATTTTGACTTGTATAAAAAAAGACTAAAGGTTTTGTTTCCTATGATCTGATCAAAAGATACATATTAATATAAACTGTTTTAAAATAAATATAGGGAATTTTTAGAGTATGATTAACAGTGAATAAAAGATTGAAATTAATTCTGCTGTAAATATGCTGAAAGATAAAGCAGAGAATAAAAAGTTTGCTTAAATATATGTATAGATTTTAGCAATGTGAAATGGGCATCCATATTATATGTATAACAAACAGGCTTCTTCACAGCATCTGCAAAAAAGCCTAAAAAGCAATTCTGGAAAGCAAGTATTGCATGCTTTTCTCATGTTTGCAGAACAGTTTATAAACTCAGCAATATGTGATCTTTTACAAAGCTGTTTCCTTAGAAAACATGTTCTCTCGCAGTATCAGTTCCTGAAAAATATGTTTTCTCAATATCAGCTGCAGAACAGTCTGACGTATTCTCACAGATGTTTCCTTTCAGACTTCTGTTAATGGACAAGTTTTTGTAAAATCAGCAGAAAAATAATTCTGATTGTGTGCATTTACACATCAGCAGAAATGGTTTCACAGAAAGACAATACATGCTTTATAACAAAGCATTTCCTTAAACAAGTCTGAAAAGTAAAGTATCAGCAGAACAGATGTTTCCATATTAAGCCCCAAAAAGATACCAAAGGAAAAAAACAGACTCTATAGTGCGTGACTGGAGCAGTATATAAGAACTGTAAATCAAACTTTGTTAGAGGTATTTGGTAGGGACTTATGTTCCGAGGTAACTGAAGAATGGAAACCCATAAAGCCATCATCCATATCAGCTAGGTTTGTATGGGCTCTTGAGCCATTAGCCAGTATTTCCTATGAATCTATGACCCCATACACACACACACACACATATATATATATATATATATATATATATATATATATATATATATATATATATCTAAACGTATCTTTATCCCTTATGTAAGCTGTTATCTTCATATTTCATTTTGTGAACAAAAACTCCATTTTGTCAGTCATACTCACCATTTTTGTGCCTTCCTTTCTTCTTTGCCGAAGTATGTTAATATTGGCCAGGATTCATTAACAGCTACATAGAATGTAGTGATCCTGTTGGCATCATGCAGCACCACCATTATAGCATGCAATTTGATATTTGTTATGCAGCTCTACACGAAGTATAGAGCTGAACAACAATGGGAAACAGCAGAATATGCTAATGAAAGCATAAGGAGCTGAAGTACATGCTAATTAACAATTTCACTCCAATAGAGATCAGGAAGTTTGTACTGTAACTTTCAATGGGTGGAGCCTAAGCCTTTGGAGAGAATCATATTATGTCCTCACATTTCAAACAAATGTTCATATCTCTGGGATTAAAGGGGTTACTAAAGAAGTGTAAGTGTCAAACTCTTCAACACAAACTCTTTTTACAGTGGTAGTATTCTTTGGGTTCTAGGTTTTAAACCAAATTTTAACTGTAAACACAGTAACTGTTACATTTGTAATATTCTGTAGACAGCTTACAATATCTCAACAACCACTCAGGTTACACACATACTGTCTGCAGCATTTTATTCATCTAGCTGACGGCTTTCATATGAGGCTAAGCAGTTCTGTCTGTGTTACTTGGTTGTTGAGATATTTACCTGGAATAGACACAGGTCAAATATTAATGCAGTTGATTTTGCCGTTGTAAGCTTTAAAATGAAATCTTTTCAAACCTTGTACATAGCATGGTTTTGGAATAACTGATGCAAACATAAACAAGCAATATTTGACACATACAGGCATCAGTAGGTGTTAACTGCAGATGCACCTGGAGCTGTCACTCGGATGTATCTAATATGGTGAAACTATTCAGGCAGCTATAAAGCAATCATGTACACTCAGTGTAGACTTTTGCCATATACACCAAAGCCTTTTGGAATGTAGACAAAATTACACTTAAAAAATGTTAGGGGTTGCTGCTGCTATTATTAAGTTCTATGTGCAGCAGGCTTTAAATCAGAGTGCTCTTGCTGTCAGACATTACGCAAGAAGAAGAAGAGTGTTTAGGCCCTGTTTGACATATCATGGACAACATGAAATAGAAATTATTAACAGACACAGGGTGGACAGGAAACACTGGAAGAATAATGCAACTTTTGCCTTCCCCACCTCAGACCTCATGGAAATTGTATTGAACTCATCCCAGTGGAAACAAAGGTATGTTTAGCATTACGTATCCTAGCTACTGGTACTTCTCAGAGACACTCAGGGTATATATATTGGGGTGTCACAAGCATCTGTCTCTAGATATGTCATCAGTTTTTTAAATGTAATGCTATTACATGGAAGGCTGCACATCTGTTTCCCACAAACACCACAGAAGAGAACAAGAACCTGCAGGAATTTTATGCAATAACACACTTCCCTGAAGTGTTGGAGGCCATAGGATGTATACAAATAGAAATAAAATCATCACTAGGAGAAACGTGAAGGAGGTACATCAACAGAAAAGGTTTCCACTTAGTAAACCGTTCTGGTTTCTGTAATGCCCAAAGGATCATCTACAATATCTTTGCAGGTAACCTTGGCAGTTTCTATGGCTCACAGATTTGGCACACTTGTGAACTGTAAACATGGTTTTCTTGGGGTGACATTTTTCAAGAGCATCTAGTGGAGGATGCCTGTTATGCACTTGAGCTGTGTTTCATGATACTCATGAGAAACCCACACAACCCCACTGAGCAAGGATACAATGAGGGCCATGCTCAAACAAGGAGTGCCATAGAATATGGGTTTGGTTTGCTGAAATAATGATGCAGGTAATACCATAGAATGTGGGTATGGTTTTCTGAAATCAAAATTCCAGTATTTAGGCACATCATAAGGTACAGTGCAGTACAACCCAGGCACCTGTGCTGAACTGAAATACTTACAGTCTGTGCTGTGTTACACAGTATCATTCTCAGGAAAGAGCTCCATCAAGGACAGCAAGTGGCAGGACCAAAGGCAGGGTCAGCAGCAGCAGCTGCAACAGGTACTGATGAGGAGTCTGATGGAAAGCCATCAGCTGCAGGTGGTGCTGCTGCTAGATGAAGGCATGTACAGTATGCTCTGGCAATGACTAGGAGACAAAAGACAGCACACTACCTAGGTCAAAGCCTAGCATCCCATGAACATTCCAATAACAAAAATGATGCCTGTCAGACTCCGTAACCTTTACCTAACCATGTAATGGCTGTGTTCTGATAGTATCAGACAGGGACAATCCCTAAGGAATGATTTGTACATGTAGTAATGATAAGGAAGTGAGGAAAATATAAATAAAATAAAAATGTGAAAGTACTGATTACTCTTAAATCTACACATCCATCCATCACCCCAACAACCCCCTAAGCCAAACACATACACCCACACCACTCTGCCAACCTGCTCCACTACAAAAAACATAAAAAGAAGTACATTGTCAGTATCAGCACATATTATATAGCCCTCTGTAATGGAGATAACACTGTTTTAAATTTTGCAGTACATTTCTGCATTAATAATTTAGCAATTATCAGTGCAGCATGACATAGGTAAGAACAAACTTATCCACTGCTATGGAGTCTATCCCAGTAGAAATACACAAACAGAACACATTTTCTTTAGCCTGCTAACACAGATAATAATTTCAGACCTTCCTACATACTTACAATATCATTATCGGCAAAAACTGTGCAACTATTCATAAAAATTATACTAGATTTGACATGATGCATTCAGTAGTATAACTGTAGAAATGCTTGTGTCAAAAGTAAGAAATTAATGTAAATACAAAAAAAAAAATCATCCAAATGCTCTTCATCAGTCACTACACTTCACCATTGTAATGTCCAAATGGAAGCATTATTTATGAAAGAGCAACATACCTTGACAATGCATCACTGTAGAAACTAGTTAAATCACCCAGTGTCCTACTATTCTATGACTATGTAGCTCTGAATTTCAAAACAGTCTCTGCAGTATGATACAAGTGGCCACTATCTACATAGTTACTTTTATATAGTGCAAAGTTAGCCCTGCGAGCACTGAGTGTATGCAAATTAAGTGTAAAATCATTAGCATTTCTGAAAGCCAAAATCTACAAATCATGTAGGGAATTTCAACATGGTATACGGACCTACACGATTGCATGCACACACCCTCAGCAATGCAAGGACGAGCACTGAGAAGTGTTACTCGTTAATGTCTTACAGGTGTACCTGATTACACTGACAGCATGAAGAATCAGCTTTCATCGTCTCCCCTCTCCGATATACACCTAGTCAGGTTGTGTTAGAGGACAAGGGATTTAAAAAAAACAGTCTTCAAGTACACTGAAGGATATATATATATATATATATATATATATATATATATATATATATATATATAAGTTTTTCAATGCTGGCTTTTTTATGGCATGGCTTAGGGATAAAGGTGAAAAAGATAGTTTAGGCTGCCATATGTCAAGTAAACCAGCTAGTACGCATTACAAGGCTGATAGCATTCTGGATAGTACTCAGGGAAGAAAAAAACACCTGACATGTATCTGATGGATGAAGTATATCTGAAGCAAAATTTGAATCTACTGACATCATACTTTTGCAAAGGACTGTCAGGTTATATATTTAATCAAGTTTTGCAATAGCACACTGTTGTTTAAAAAATCAGTTGTTGTCAGTATTGCTAACACATTGTAATCACTATTCTGTGTAATGTAACATAATATGCCAGTAACAACAGGCCTGATAATGTGTTCTACAATGTACATGTCTGATGTTGCATGGAGATGTCATGTTATTGCTCTGGTCATTGATGCATATACCCATGCATTACATAGCATTAAATATCTGTAACTGCCATAACATATATTACACTGCATTGTCTGTTTTTATGCTCTCCTCTCGGTATCCTGCAATCACAGTTAACTACTTTAGGAAAAAGGTAATAAATTTAGTTTAGGCTGCCTTAGGTAGATCAAAAATGCCTGGCAGCTTTGAGCACCTGGCAGCATTCTGGATAGTAATCATTCAAAAATACATCTGATATGCAACTTTCTCTGTAACACAAGGTGTAACTGAGGGTAGTTGATAGAAAGCTAGAACATGAAGCATTGTTTGAATCCTTTTTACAGAACACTTTGCCATAATTCACACTTTTTACTTTCCATTTTTTCACTTTAGGGTACATTTGCTCTCCTCTTGGCATCCCACAGACACAATTCTCTATCTATGGGGAAAAGTGAAAAATTTTGTTTAGGGTGCCTTAGGCAGCTCAAATGCTGTTAACAATGGTGTGCTGTATTCAGACCTCTGGACAGTACTGAGAGGAGAAATTCCACTTGTTGCCGAGGTATCTAAGACATAAGGTCTAAGGGCAGTGACTTTAAATAAATCAAACAGCCTATCAAAAGCTCAAATTCAGCTAAAATATACTTTTTAAAAGGGTGTTAGAAGCATATTTCCCACAAATTTCTGAATTTTACTGTAACAGCAAACAAAATTGATAATGTTAAACATGTTTCTTCTAAGCAGTGCATCAGTAAGCCTTGTATAATGAAAATGTGCTGTTTAGCATATATGATTAATGTTTTAAAGATAAACACAACCAAATGTATAGTTACCTTCCTAGACATGACAACATTTATTTATTTATTTAACATGTGTTTACTGGGAAAGTCTTATTTGGAATGAGCCAATTTTCAGCACAAGCCCAGAAAGAAATGCTCCAGACACATCTTTGTAACATGGGAGGAAAAAAGAGCACCCATAGGAAACCTACACAAATGCAGGGAGGACATGCAGACTTCACATAGAAGGCACCCCAGCTGAGAATTGATCAGGAGAACCTCTTGCTGGGAGGTGACAATGCTAACCGTAACATCACTGTGCCATCCAAAATGGGCAAAATATCTTGTTGAAATCAGTATATCTCATCATATATCCCAACTATGTATTTAGGACCTTTGTGATTTCTGAATTATGCATGTGACATATGCCAACCTATCTTAGCCATCACATTCAACTTCATCTATGTGAGCCATACTTACTTGCAGTAAGAACAACTTTTGCATAGGAAGACAGGATTAGAACCACACATAGGCCTTTCTAAAGTGTATATCCATTCATTCCAATAGCAGTAAATGTCAAATTTCCATTGTATAAAGTTAGCTTTCCTGTGGCAATGTCAGTTAATCCAAAAGTTGCAATTTTGTTGCCTACTGTATCCCTTGGGTTCTATTCGCAGCTATTACAAAAAATATTTTAACATTGAGTAAGCCCTAAAATGATAATATGTCAGAACTAAGCTATGTTTCACCTTCCAAAGTACAACCCTCGAAAGCCATACCAGTAGGCAGTCCTTTGTTCCACATTGGAAACTGTGACAAAGGGTGGAGCATCACACATAGCACATCTCAGTGCCATGTTTCACACCTTTAAAGCTATCTGCTTTAAGTAGTCCCAATGTATCTGCCAAATGGTCTATCCACTTACAATCACACAAATGTATTTAGCAGTGCTGTGCATGTTTGCACGATACCAGTAGCATGAAATCTGAATTAGGTGTGACTCCAGACATATTTTATGAGCTTGACTTTTGCAGCATGGCTAGCGATGTACAGAATGGTGCTAAATTTAGAGAACAAAAGGTGGTATTTTGAGAAGTCCACGATATTTGTGGCACTCCTAATAAAGCTGAGACTGGAATAGCTTAGCCAAGACTGTCTTCACTGCAATTGTCCTTCCATGCAATGGAGAAAAACATTGTCACCATTATAGTGACCTTAAAAACTGCAAGCAAGACCTCCTAAGCTGATGAGAGGCTAAATTTAGGCCTGGTAACATTAGCCATTTGTGTAAGTATTCTGATCCATAATCTGTCTATGCAATGGCAGTAATTATCAGGTGATGCAGTTACTCGTTATACTTTCATATATATTTCTATATTTCTTTTCTTTTTGTTGTCTACAGCTGCAAAGGAGATTGATGCAAACAGTGAGGTGCAGCAGAACAGATTAACTCACCTCAGAAAGGCATGGGTATGTATGAATCTACTAAACTGAACAGCCATAATTATTTTTTCATTCCCAAAGCAGTAACATCCTGAGGAGGTGTAGGTCATCAAGTCATCTCAAGCATGCATGCTTTCTAAAATAAGTGTTGCTGCTTGCATTAAGCAATTAGAATACTGGCTTTACTGGGCGTGGTTTCATTACCCAGAAGCAGCATGTTTTTATAAATTGTTAATTATTTATAAGATCTGTTGGGACAAATTACACTATTGTAACTGTTATTGTTAAGTTAGAATGCATACATCCAATCCATTATAGTAAAAGAATGGCAGCTGTTTATATCAGATCACTGATAATTATTTCATAACACATAAATACCTTTCTGTCATATGTAGATGTCTAAAAAGTGTGCAATAGTAAATTATCATAGTTGTTTATGTATTCCCAAATCAAAGCTTGTTTAAAGTATAGAGATGTCTTACATGACATGCATCTAATTACCTTTTTCCTGTCTCCCTACAGACTTGTATCTCTCTTTTTTTTGGGGGGGAGGGCGGCTAAAATTCACTAATAGTCTTCTGTTTGCATAATTTGCTGATGGTAATTAATCAGCAGCATCAGACAGAGGTCCATCTACCACTGTATTTCATCCTGCCATACCTCCACAGATGGCAGCACAGACACCCAGCACTTCAGGGTCAGAACCTGTCAGGATTGCTCCACAACCCCTGCCCTACCTGTGCCACGTATATCAGGTAGCTGCACCCTGGCTGCTGGCACTGTGGTTGCCTCTGGGAGCAGAACTAGTGGAATTTGTAATTTTGTCACATAGCAGGAGATGACAGTGCTGGTGGAAGATATTATGGACAGGAGCCTTGGTGCATGTATAAGCAGGGTTGAAAGGGTCCTGCATCACACTACAAATGCAATATCATGTCCAGCACTGATCCAGGGAGCTACTGCAGAAGACATTGATGACAATTCCGAGTGTGAGGTCTAGATTCTCACTGTCATGTTGGATGTGTGTGTGCCTCCAGTATTTCCTACCTATCCCCAGTCATTGTGTCCCCAACATTTTGTCTCCATCAGCATCCCTGTTTGTCTTGTATGTCTGCAGATGCTTCCTAATCTATCCTATCTAGCCTACCTACCTAACCATCTCATTCCTAAGCACTTTTTCCAACACACCTCTCTCTCACAAATTAAAAAAAAAATGGGCACCTGTTTCACAAAAAAATGATCTGAGAGTAAATCCTCTCTGAAACTGATTGATAAAGTCATCCTGACAAAAGTGCTCTCTCTCCCCTTAAAATCAGACTTCTCTTGTTGCACTTGCGCATATTACATTGCTTTCTAGATTGTGCATACTGGATAAGGAGGAGATTCAATACTCAGCACAAATGATTTCTGTGTGCAATGCTTGTTGCTGTCTCCATTTCCCCTGCAGAGGTTTATTTGAGTTTGTACACAGCTCCCCTATAACAACTTTTACAGTAGCATCCTTTTTGAAACACACTAATAGGGCCATCCTGACAAAAGTGCCATCTCTCATCTAAATCATACTTCTCCTGTGGCACTTCCAGTTTCTCTATATTGTGCAAACTAGATAGGTAAGAGGTTTGATACCCATCATGGACACTGTGCATTTTTCTGTGTAATGCTTGTTGGCTCCATTTTCCCAGCAGAGGTTGCATTTAAATGTGGACACAGTTTCCGTATAACAACTTTTACAGTAACATCCTACCTGAAACACACTAATGAGGTCATACTGATAAAAGTACTCTCTCTCCTTTCACAATCAGTCTTGTCCTGTGATGCTTGTAAGTGCTACAGTGTTCCTTAGATTGTGTAAACTAGGAAGGTTGGAAATTCATTACCTAACACGGGATAATTAAATGTGTGTGTGTGTGTGTGTGTGTGTGTGTGTGTGTGTGTGTGTGTGTGTGTGTGTGTGTGTGTGTGTGTGTGTGTGTGTGGTTAGTTATGCATGTGCACACACATATTCTGAATTCATTTTCATACCCAATAGCATCCCCTAAGGCCAACCTTCAGATCCAAAACTGCATTGCTACACAATGGTATAGCTATGCAATACTGCTTGCACTGTAATGAGTACATTTTATGCATTGCATAAAGGGAATTCTGCTTATTTAGGCAGCAGTATGTTCACAGATTTTTACTTTAATGCTTAAAGTAACAGTGCCATGGATTAAAAGAGAGCCACTTCATGTTTTTAGAGGGGTAGTAATGCAAAGTGTTTATAGGTTAGTACTAAGCTAACTACCCTTGTGAGCCATTTTAAGCCTAGCCAGTTATCCTTTGTGAGACTCAAACCCTGCACCTTGTGTTTGTAAGACAAACACCTTAACCATTTGCTGAATGGGGAGGGAGTGGACATTTCCGTGCTTCACATGTCAGTTTTTTGTGTGGCTATGATGACAGCCAACTATTACACAATTATATTGTCTGCCTACACCAGTGGTTCAAAACAATGAGGAGGTCATTGCTTTTGCAATTGAACGTCAGCTATTTTAATGTCAGACTTCTACTGTGGTGCCTGGTATGTGTGACAGTATGCTCTATAACATATAAATAGTGAGGGAGGATGTTCGAGTACAACACTGCTTGACTTCTTCAAGTGTTATGTCCAATGCAATCATGATTTTTTACACTCATATGTAGCGACAACTTTTACAAGCCCTGATTGGCTGTGAAAATAATTTTACCAAATAAATCTCCTTGGCAATACACTGGAGATATCATCCCTTAATAGATGCTATCTGTTACAACTGTATTCAGTATTCTCCTGTGGTGCTGTCTATTGATAATTAATGTTATAGATGGCATATGTGGATAGGTAGCTGGTTTGATTGCATCTCTGCTTCAACAGCATTACAGTTATTATTGTCATATAACACTGGCTACCTCACAACCACCTTTATGTATTCATCTAATTATGGATTAGAGTTAGACTGGAACATTGTAACACCAGCAGGTCATTGTATCACCAGGGAGAATAATATGTTGTCAACAAAATGGTTACATACTTTTAACATACCTACAGCATGACATATTTGGAATGTGTAACATCCTGTGTCGCATGACTTTGATAGTATGCTTTGTACATGGTCTAGCTACATATTTAGGATGCTTGAGTCTGGCTGTGGGTGGTCGTTTGCACTCATACTTTGCATACTTTCTTGCAAGAACATATATGATGCATAGCTATATGGTGTTAGTGTGCACTTTGTATGGATTTATCAAAAACATCCCATCTTATAAACAGTGGTGATGCCATCCATTTAACTGTGCACCATCTCAGCTGTACCTCAATATGATTGTGTGGCACTTGCATTTAAGGCACAGAGGTTTAGCTTTAGATATTGGATAGTTGCTTAAAATCCATCCATTGTGTCAGTGTTATTGTGACTGTATGTGTCACTAACGGGTCTATATGATGATAGTGAAAGCTCAGGTCAGCGAACACCTTTTTGCTGAAAAATAAACAGTGAAATGTCAGTTCCGCGAGAGGCCACTACAGTGAATTTTTTTCCTAGGGGAAAAAAAATCACTCAGCCATCATTGTGGATTTGCCCTTTTCCTCACAGTAGTACGATCTCAGAGATGGTATATTTAGTTATGGGGGTTGTGGGGGAGCAGCCCCCCACATTGGGAGGTGTGGGGACAAAGCCTCACACTTTGTTAGGTTTGTAATGCTGTGTCATTTCTGCTTGGCCAAGCAATTTTTTCTCCTAGGAAAAAATTTGCTGAAGTGGCCATTCATGGAAATAACATTTCGCTGCATATTGGTTGGCGAACAAGTGTTTGCTGACCTGAGCTTTTGATGTTGTAATATAGAACCTCACTAACAGTGTTGTCGTTCACATTGGCTTTGTACACATATAGATGTTGTTCCCTTGTGCTGGGAGTGGTGGCAATTTGTCACATAAGCAATGCTTTTTTTCAGAGAAATGATGGCATTGGTTTCCATGTTTCATTCATTACATACTAGGTAGGAAGTGTATCCTTTGGCATGGGAAAATGAGACAACATGTTGACTGCTGATGATGTACTATGGCAATCACAGGAGCACATATCCCTTGTATGAAGTACACGATGTCATGCCTTCACATAAACACATATGTCACACCTGTTGTGATAGTAAAAAAAAACAGGGTGGAACAAAGCAGAAATGAAACAAAATAAGTTCCAAAGGACAAACCACGAGAGTCCTTCTAAAATTAAACACTTTCATTCTTTAATATTTTCACCATAGAACTTCCTCAGAATCTATGTTTCCATATTATTTAAATACTCTCCAGGGTCTTCACCAAAAAAAACACACATCCAATCAACTACCATTCAAAGCACATGAAGTACACTATTTAAATTAGTTTTAAAAATCTCAAAAAAGAAATATTTCCTGGTATTCAGGACCAATCATTATACACTAAAAATAAGCCAATCATTTAATCATTTTTTTTTTACCAATCAGAAAATCGAACCAATCGTAGATCCTGATTGCCTATTTCCACCAATCAAAAAAAAAAAAAAAAACAGTGTTAAAATCCATTGTCAAGAGGTGATGCTTCCAAATGGTCTCCCATCCAGATGCTATCCAGGCTCAGTCCTGCTTAGCTTCTAAAGTCAAACAAGATCAGGTACATTTGTACTGAAATTATGACTCACTCCCATGATAAAACATTTGTGTTAATCATATCATTTAATCCAGGCAGTCGATCCGTCATACATGCTATTTGCCATCTAGATTCTCAGCATTCCAGGAAAACCTGGAATAATAAGAATATCTCTTAGATGATTCCTTTAAAAACATCACCAGAGCTATAGACAAAGGCAAATCTGTGCATACAGTCTACCTTGACTTAGCCAAGGCCTTCAACACAATCCCACATTTGGGCATCATTGATAAAGTCTCTGAGTTGAATATCAACCCTTATGTCATCAGGTATGTTGCTAACTGGCTTACTGACAGATCGCACTCAGTCAAAGTTGGGGACTTTACTTCAGTCAGCAGACCTGTCACCAGTGTGGTTCCACAGGGATCAGTGCTGTGTGCCCTATTATTTGAAATATACTTCTCAGATGTTCAGGCCAAAACAGAGGGGCTGTGACTGACTAAGTTTGCTAATGACTGCAAATTAGGTGCAATCCTTGAATTCCCAAACAATGTCAATATACCTCAAGAGTGACTTAACACAAACTAATGATTGGTGCCCGAGCCATGGACTCAAACTTAATGCTAAAAAATGCAATATCATCCCCTTGGATCATAGGATCATAGGAAGTTACTAGGCTATTAGCCCTGAGGCCCTTATAAGCCTAGCCAAGAGTTTAGCCCATGTTTAGACATGTCAGCACCCAAAGACCCTGTCCAGTAGGGGCACAAGTGGAATCCCAGGGGTGTATTTTCTATTTCCTATTCAGCTATCCAGGTTGCGCTTGAAAAGGGATAATGAGGTACTCTGCTTGACCTGAAGAGGGAATCTGTTCCACAGATGGGGGAGTCTCTGGGACACAAATCTGTCCTGTCAACAAGTCCTATTGATGTCACAGACCAGGTTGAGGTTGCTCGTGCAGGTTACTTGAGTGCAGCTTGACTTGTGGATATGCAGCAGTCCCATCAAGGCAGGGTCTGAGATTGCTTTGTATGCCAGACAGAGGGGTGTCTGTATGAAACTGAGGAGAGGGACAGGGCTTTTAGCCTATCTGTGTAGGATAGATGTTTGAGGCCCTGGATTCTCCTGGTGAGAAACCTCTGTGGTCTCTCCAGCTGCTGTATGTGCTTTGTGAGTTACATGTGGAAGGAACTGTTACACTCAATAATTGGCATTATAAGGGAAGAATACAGGGATGTTATGACCTTTTTGTCCTAGGATGAAATACCCTTACTAATGAGGTGGGCCATGTAGAAAGCTTTCTGTACAATGGAAGCAACTTGGTGGTCAAAAGTCAGGTTGCTAAGACCTGGGTGCCCAAATCCCTCATGACTGATTGCATGCTTAGGACATTGTTATTAATGTGATAATATGTGGAGATGTCACTCTCCCCAAAGAGGATGACGATGCATTTTTTGCCATTCAGCTTGAGGACATTTCTCTGGCACCAGTCATTTGTTTGGGTGAGACCCTCTTGGAGGATGTACACATCACTTGGAGAATTGATGACAGTGCCCATTTTGCAGTCATCTACAAAGCTGGTCAACCATAGCCCACTGGTTTTGGCCTGCACCTCAGAGAAGTATGTCCTGAATATCAGAGGCCCCAAGACCGATCACTGGGGTACGCCATTCGTTACAGGTCTACTGCTTGAGGTAGCTTCCCCTATTTTGATTAATTGGGCTCTAACAGTGAGCCAGTTTACTACCATCTGGTAACATATGGATTGATACCTAGTTGAGAGAGTTTATTTATTATGTCCAAGAGGGGAATAGTGTTGAAGGCTTTGACCAGGTAAATGTAGGTGGTGTGCACCATCTTCCTCTTGTCCATGGCTTTGATGACTGTCTCAAAGAAGATGACCAGATTTAACAGACATGACCTCCCCTTGGGTAAAAATTATATCCTTACAGACAATCATATAAAGAATAATACCCTAAGTAACAACTCAGTAGTGAGAGAGTTGGGAACACAAGTTGACTGTAGCTGAAACTTTGATCACCATGTGTTTACTATGGTAAGGAAGTCATCCTACGTCGCATACATCATTAGCAAAGGCATTGCCTCAAGAGTAAAAGAAGTCATAACACCCCTGTATTCATCCCTCATCAGGCCAGTAATTGAGTACAATGCTCCCTTTGGTATGTACCTTGCCAGGCACCTGCAGCAACTTGAGAGACGTCAGAGATTTCTAACCAAGAAAATTCAGGGTCTGTAGCACATGTCATACATTGAAAGATGGAAGTCATTGTTGATGTACTCAGTAGTATACAGACTGCTTAGAGGAGGCTTGTGGCAGGCCTACAGAGCAATCTCAGATCCAAACCTAAGGGAAATGCTGCACATCCGTAAGTCAAATAGAACAAGGCTGACCTGCTCCAGGAACCTTAATCTGGCCTGCGAAATAAATAGGACCTGCTGTAGAGACAGATATGTCTCTCAAAGGTTGCCACTCCTCTGGAATAGGCTACCAATTCACATCAAATTGAGCCACTCTATGACCCTGTTTAAGAGTAGCCTGGGTGACTGAATGGGAACTCTAAATTACTGCAGGGGATTTCACCTAAGACCCTCCTAGATATAGGCAGTCATTGCTAAGATCTCTAGTTTTGGCAAGATCCTTTATAGTGGTGTTCTCTAGTATTATATTTGGTATACATGGCTGGGCTTATAAAGACCTTTGGGTCAAAAGCAGAGTAACCACCTATGAATGTATGAACCTATATCCTCTATCAGCATATCCATTATTATTATATCTGCTTACCTGTGGGATTGGAATTCTCAGAAAATATCATTGCATCAGTCTTGCTGTATTTATGTTTAAAATGCTTCTTACACAGTTTCATCACATTTGCCTGTACGATATGAGTACACTTTAAGCATTTTCCTCTTCAACATTGCTAATAATTTCATCTCAGTTATGTGTGCCTATTCCCACATTTCACTTCCCCTCACGCTGTATTGTTTCCCTGAAGCTGCCCTTAATATGAGTGGGCTGTAGCACATACTAGTATCTGAACACTGCCTATATGCAATCCATTTTGTTTACTTTGAGTGTTTCTGCATGCAAGCACCTTTCCATGCAGGTGCAATGAGCGGCATGCATATTCAGTTAGCACTGCTGCTCATTGCACTAACATGGTTATCTCGTGTTCATGAAACTGTTTTTCCTCTGAGAGCATATCTCTGCCCATATAATATGCCATCTATTTTATTTAATTTTTCTAATAGATTTTTATTAAGACCAAAACAGAGCAATCTTAGAGATAAATGGGAGATATTCTTATCCCCAACATTTCATGATCTTAATAAAACCAGATGAACTAATATAATAAGTATACATTTATTCAGCTAAACCTCTTCAACTAAGCACACTGTTTAAATAAACCCATGTATTCCTCTCACAGCTCATTTTTGTCATATGCAAACCAAACTAAGGCTAATAAAGATAGAATGAATACGTCATATATGTTGACATGTAGGCAAATAATTCTGTGAAATACAAGTACAGTTGTTCATATATGCATAATAATTTATATGCTGCTGATTGTTTCAACAAGAAAATGGATAACCTTATCAAGCAAGGGTACTATTCTTTTATTTTCAGCTCCTCCATTATGTAAAAAATGTACTTTTTGAAGATACAACAGGTGAAAAGGTATTTTTTGATGCAAATGGGGACTGTCCTGCAATATATAACATATTAAACTGGCAGGTATCAACAGATGGAAAAACGTTCAAGTATGTACATATTGGATACTTTGACTCCCGTGCTCCCTTGGGACAAAACTTCTTTATTAATACTAGTTTAATTTTGTGGAATGGAGGCAATTTTCAGGTCAGTTTACATGCAGTGCTGCTGTTAAAAAGATGTAAATTATTTAATTACTATACAATATATTTAACAAGTCTTGTTCCTGATTCTGTTGTGCATATTTGAAGGAATCCAGCTCCATGTTAAACTTTAACTGTGGCTTTATCTTTTCACCTTAGAGACTTGGTCAAAGGTAATAAAGATCATTAACCACAGCAACATTTCTGTCACATGCAAAATATTAAACATTCACTAATCAGTATTGATGGTGTGGATTCTAGGTACTTTTTTAATGGACTAAGTACAGAAGAAGAATTTTATCATGGTTGATTGCACTAACAGTTTTCACCAGTCATTCTCAAATTATTAAGTTTCATAATTTTTTTGAAGGTTTGCCTCATGAAACTAGAGTTTTCTGCATAACAGCTGTGAGTTGTTTTCTTTCAGCTGCATTTATATTTTAAACAAGAACTAGGTATACCTTGCTTTCATTTTACAGCTTGGATGAGTATAATATTTATGTGGTGATCCGATACTACACTGGCCATGGAAGGTGAAACTTCCCTTTCCCACAGGTCCTGTAATCTCAGTGTTGATTATATAAGTAGTGGAGGCATAAGGAGACAAAGCCTCCTCCATGATTAAAAAAAATGCATTTCTTCCATAAAGACTCAAAGTCTGAGTTCACCTGCTTTCACTTAGAAGTACAATGAAATAAACATTCCAGTTTTGCATTGAGTAAATCAAATCACAAACCAACTACCTGCTCTTTTAGGCCCAGAAATTATCTCACTTCATATCACTACCCTTTACATCTGCCATAGCCAAGGGCATCCTTTTTGCACAGAAGAAATACAGTTTTCCATTGTTTATAGCATACCTACAAAAAAACTGCCACAACCATCCAAACTTTATCTAACACAATATGCTGCTTCTTAACCAAGTCCACCCAGAAAAAAAGCACCATTTCCTATTTCTCAACCAGGCTAAATGTTTGCCAATAAAGCAAACAGCTGACATCTATCTGGGCTCACTGACATTAAAACTTCTGCAACATCTCCCCTCTCTACCACACTTATTACAGCATCCATTGCTGCAACCTCAGAAGCTACTCAACTCAGGCCCAATTCTGCAATACCACAAACAGAACTCCATTACAGGGATCACAATTTCTCTATACTAGCCACTAAACTATGTCAATCTTTCCCTTCAAACCTTAAAAGAACTCACCACCTATTCCAGTTTTAGACTACTATTCAAAGCCTGTCTTCATAAGAAATCAAACACAAACACATCAGTATGAGATGCATTACATAATTCACCTTGTATCAATTCATAACTCTTAATTTTACTGCTATCTCTTACGCTACATCTACTTTTGGCAACTCACATCTGTATATATGTACATAGTCTGTATTGTATTGTATTCTGCTGTTTAGGACACTTTTGTGATACCTTTGCATTTTGTACTATAATATAGTTACTACTGATGTTATTTGTTAATTATACCACTCTGTTCCATATTTATTGTTAACTTTTACTTCAAAACTTGGGACGGGCCTGCAGTAAGCCAGACTTGATCAGAGCTCTCCTCTGGTAAAGAAGGATGTATGCATACTTAAATAAAAAAATAATAAAGCTCATTGCCATTCAGCTCACACTGGGGTACACTGAACATCAACAGAGTTCATTACTTTAACATTTATCAAGCCGATAACTCCAAATCAGTTTCCACAAAGTATGAGTAATTTTGAAGAGGCGATAAACATTTTTGTTATTATCATTAGCAAAGATTCCTCAGACCTCACATTAATTCTGAAACAGCTCTTCTTTTTATACTTAACTATTTAAAATATGCCTTGTTTACTAACGTGCCTTGATATCAACTTCTGGAAATAGAAGAATAACTCCTCTTCAGAATTAGGTTTTGTTTTCACCTTGTGCATCACTCTCATCATAAAATGCTGTCATAATAATAGATCAACATGTTATGCTAGTATTAAGCTGTCATGCTCATTAAGGCAGTGAAATGACTAAATGATTATGCATTATTTCCGAACAGGAAATCTTGATGTGGGAATTAATGAAGGTACTTCATTAATTTATTTATAAGGTCACTAGAGTTAAAACATCAATTTTGTCTGGTTTTGTGAACAAGACTTCAAACCTTCAAGTTGACAAAGTGCCTTTTTAAATGTCAGATTTCTCATAATCTCTTAAACTTTAAATCTAATTTCATAAAACATTTTACTGGCAGCTGATTTGCCTGGTTACAGGTTTAAATGAGCAATTATTTCTTGCTAGTTCATTTCCTAAGATACAATGATTCAAAATAAAAAGCATCTACTGATTATTTGAAAAAGAAGAAAAAATAATGATAGGTCGTACCACTGTAGTTCTTGTCTTTCTTCATAGTAGTGTTAAGAAACGATTCAGGTCCTTAACATGTACTCTTTTTTTTTCTATAGTTTTCAAAATATGCTTCTACTGAAGAATTTATTTTTTTCAGATTCCTCATTCTGTTTGCAGTGAGTCCTGTCATTCTGGATTTAGGAAAGCTGCCCTCAGGGAATGGCCACTCTGTTGTTTTGACTGCATCCCATGTCCTAAAGGAGAGGTATCCAACCAGTCTGGTAGGTAGCACCTTGAAATAGCTGTTTTATATTATATTGTGCTTTATATAACTTTAATATTATATTCTGTCCAGTTACAAATTGTGAATAAATTGCAGTCGTTTTC
Organism: Protopterus annectens; assembly: GCF_019279795.1. Lineage (NCBI taxonomy): Eukaryota > Metazoa > Chordata > Ceratodontiformes > Protopteridae > Protopterus > Protopterus annectens. The sequence goes on along the minus strand of NC_056734.1, from coordinate 649,498,229 downwards.
ATTTTTATATTTATTTAACTTTTTTACATCTGTTGAAACATGATGATGTGATAGGATGTGATTTGGTAATGCTGTAAGGGGAAAAAATCATTTCAATAAGGGCCAAAGGTTGTGTGCTCCATGTATTTAGCTTAAGAACATTTAGTACCATTTACTGGGCAATTTACATTTTAGTGGCTGCTATCAAGTGTTTACCTTCATTTACTTTATGTTACAAGATGTCTACTGTCATCCAGTGCTCACTACTGGCTACTTTCCCACAACCTAGTACATGTTTTTGGTTCCTGCAGTCATTCAGTGCTCATTGCTTGGTGATTATGACCATTCATGTCCTGATACTCAGCAGTCATCAAAACTCAAAACCCACTAATGAGTGATTATCTTTACTTTAACCTCATTATGCATCTGCAATCTCTCACGCATCAAACATTTCTTGCTACTTATTATCACCCTTTGTTAATTCCTAGACATATTATCACCCTTTGTTAATTCCTAGACATATTATCACCCTTTGTTAATTCCTAGACATATTATCACCCTTTGTTAATTCCTAGACATATTATCACCCTTTGTTAATTCCTAGACATATTATGGGTGCACTTACTATCCCAAGGCTTCTAGTTTTGGATTATTTTCATTATCAGTTGCCTATTATTTTGGGTGCTTTATTATCCATCAGACAAGGCCTATTTTATTTGCTGTCTACCAACACAATTACTGAAATATGGACATCTCCACTTTACTTATCTCTGTCCCACACTTGAACCAGTCTAATGACACTTGCATGAGTTGTTCAACTTACACTAGCTATTATTAGAACATGTTCTTGTGGTATACCATTCAAAAAGACAGCACTTGCTACTTAGTAATTCTTCAGATGAGTTCCTGCACCAGTTGGTTAACATATTCCCTCTTAACAGAAGTTCAGATGAAAGAGTAGATGACTTTAAATATGCAGATGCCTACACTGACCCTGGCCGTTATATGTACTTCATTAATGCTGTAATACTGCAGGTCCAAATAGTAACATGTACCTTTTTAGACTTAACAGATTATAATATTTCTTAATCGACTAGGTCTTCATCTCATTGCTGATATTTCATATGTTCTTTGGTGGTGTTACTCTCACTAGCATTCCAAAGTATGACATGGACAAGTGCACATTGCAATGTTAAGATCAGAGCATGATTTGTTGCAGATGCTGCGTACAAAAAGCACAACTGCCACAATCAAGCAGACTATGTGTGTGTGTGTATGTGTGTGTGTGTGTGTGTGTGTATATATATATATATATATATATATATATATATATATTTTTTTTTTTTTTCTTTAATTTTTTTGGCCATAATTAATGAGTAAGCTAGCACCCCTTTTTCAGCTGAATCTGGGAAGAAATGCTTCACAGTTATACAGCAAGGGTAGAAAAATTCATGATTACATGGACATTCATGCAAGCATGCACACAATAATTACAAAATCCATATGCACTGCAACAGAAAACATCCATAATGAAGCTCACAAATAAATCTGTAGACAGTATAGGGATAAAGGAGGTGGTAGAAGACAGGGAGAAATTAGGATATATAGTTGTTGGGGATAGGATGGATGGAGATGAATATGCAGGTAGAATGACAGGTCCAACTGGAACGTGGGTAGGTTTTTAGATTAATGTTATATGTATACTCTCTTGTCCTAGGTCTAGGGGAATGGAATTCCACAGCTCGGCTGCACAGAGTATAAGGAGTCATGAAAGTAGTTGTTTGTTTTGATAATGTCTAGGAGGTTTTAGGTCTAATATCTTCAAACTTTGCAATGGATATATTTTGAAAGTAAATTAGAGAGAGGTAAGCATCTGATACTATCATACAGAGTTTTACATGCATTTTTTTAACTGCTTAAATGTTAAAAGGTTGTTAGCGCTACAATGATGAGCTTTGCTGGGGACTTTAGCAGTGTATTTTGTAATTTTATTTTAGGTTTGTTCAAACTTATGTAGGTGACTGTAATATTAGTAAGGATAGAGGATGCATGTAGTAATGTAGTTAGTAACAGAATTTGGACTGTATTTAGTTGTGCTGTTTCTAACAGGTAGGGTTTTTATTTGTATGAAATACCCAACTTTTTGTTAGTTTTGAGGTGACAAAGTCAATATGTTTCTTGAGAATAATTAAAGATCTATGAATATACCTAAAAGTTTCATGTGGAAGGCTTGATCAATTGGTTTGTTATTAAGTGAAGTAATAGAGATTTCATCAGAGCCCAATTTGAGTTGTTTGTTTTTCACTGGCACTTAATAAAAGGTTTGAGTTTTTAAGTCAATGTTCTGCGATTTGAAGGTGTACACTGTGGAATACTACAACTGACTGAGGGAATTAGCAGTACAGAAAACAGTGGCATCATCAATATACTGCATTAACATGACATCAGGAATCTTTGAATTCATGTCATTTACAAAGAAACTGAACATAAGTGGTGCATGTAGTCTGCCTTGTGAAACTCTTATATTATTGGGTAGGTAAGAAGCAACTGCTTGGGACCATTTTATTGCTTGCTGTTGATTAGCCAGATAACCTTTGAGCCATTCTAATGTGTTGTTTGCCAGATCCATATTAGCCATCCCCTGTAAAAGGAGAGGGTAAGAGAGAGTAACAAAGGCCTTAGATAGGTCTAAGAGAATAGCAACAGTAGACAGACCCTTGTCTTTTCCATGATTAATAATACTGAAGAAGGATAAAAGAGTATTTTCAGTGCAGAATCTCAGTTGAAAACCATGTTGTGTAGGTTAACAAATTGTTATTTATGAGGTGATGCACATCTGATCTGCTCTTGTATACATCTTTCAAGTATTTTAGATATCAAGATAGTATGACAATAGGACTAAAATTACTAAAGGAATTATTTGCTCCCCCATTATAATGAGGTAACACTGCTTTCATAGGACATAAGCATTAGATTCACATATGTATCTATTTATAAGTATTGCAGTTGTGTGGGTTATTGTATTGGCTGCAATTTATAGATATTCAGATGGAAGAAAGTCAGGCTCTAGTGAAATATGTTTTAGCTTTTGTAGTGACCTTTCTATTTGAATGAAACTTGCTTGCTTACTGAAGGTGTATATATTTATAAATATATATTGATCTATACAGAAGGCTGAATATTCATCTAAAATGCAATCTATTGAATGGCAACTGAACGAGCAAAACTTTTGATCAGCAGCCTATCAAAAAATGCAAAAAACAACATTCTTCTTGAATCAAGACAAGCCCCTCCCACATTAATTATATAGACTATCTCTGATATCATACTACAGTGGGAAAAGAGCAAATTCCATAATCCCCACTGTACTGAGCCAGCATTTTTCTAGGTTTGACAAATTGTAACAACTTGTCTGCACCCCACATACATAAAGGGTTAAATTTGATTATAAGCTACTGAGAACACAGACCAAAAATACCAAATGTGTGATATCTCCCCATTGTTACTGAACACCTACTATATGTGACAGAGATAATAACATAGTCCATGGTAGGACTGTAGCTAGAGTAAGTTTTAGTAAGTTTTGACTTGAGTTGGTAGGGCCTCTAATTCTCAAGTGCCTGCTTGAACAGAAAGGGTTAATTCCCTCCAGAAGCCAAGGTAAGGTGAAGCTATCATTAGATGAAACTAAGGTAGGGTGAAGTTGAAATAAACACCATGTGAGAGGAAGTGACTGTGACTAAAGGAGTATTTTGAATTACAGATTTTCCATAAAACTGATGAATGCTAGATTTTACATTAGAAATGAGATGGGCTAGTTGTTGGGAAATTAATGGCTGGTATAGCTCTGGAAGCATTGATGTTACTGATATATTTTATTGCTCATTTTCCTACTAGTAAAAGGACCTCTACTTACTGTTGAGGGGGAAATCTGCCTACAATTTCTAAAGTTTATGCCAAAACTAGCTTCATATTGAGAGAAAGTATTTTCATTTCTGCCTTCTGGAAGAAGGACAGAACAATTTGAAGACCTGTGCTTTGTACCGGTTTTTGCTACAAGAACTATACTATTTTTCTGTTATAAATAAAGTCAAAGTAAACTGAATTGTCATTTAGAACTACACATGTGTAACCTAAACAAAACTTTGTGCATCAGCTCAATTCTTGAGATTACAAAGGAAAGTGAAACAACACATACAAGTAGAGGAATAAAAATAACTAACAAATACAATACAATACTCCTTCCAATACACACAAGAAAGAGCTGAGACAGTTACCAATACTCATATATGAAAAGAATACCCTCCCTTGGTTAAATTAACTAGCCTCTTTAAAGTAATACAAAACACACTACAGATTGAACAATGCCTAAGTTATTTGTCTAATGTTGCACTTGAGTGGGTTAAATAATACTGACTATAGATATAATAAAAAATATTGCACTTACTTGGAATATATGTAATTATATATATTGCACAAATAAATAAAAATTGACTTATATGTCCAGACTCCTGGGACTAGTGCCCGAGTTCAGAAGTCTAATCACTGTAGGGTACAAACTGTTACTGAATCTTGTAGTCCTGCAATGGGTGCTGTGATATCTCCTGCCCGATGAAAGATGCTTAAACAGTCCATGCGCAGGATGCATGTTGTCCTGTATTATTTTGGTGGCCCTTTGGATGCTTCTTGCAGAATCAAAATGTATTGACAGAAGACTGGAACCTGTTACCTTCTCTGCAACCCTCACCACACTTTGTAGAACCTTTCTTTTAGTAACTGTGCAGCTTCCAAACCACGCTGTGAAATTGTAGGTAAGGATGCTCTGTATTGCACCTCTATAGAAAGTGGAGAGAATATGAGGAGGAAGCTTAACTTTTTTCAACCTTCTTAAAAAGTTAGAGGCATTGGTGCACTTTCTTGACCAGTTTGCTGGTGTTTACTGACCACAAGAGATCCACTGATATGTGTATACAAAGGAATGTTGTACTCTCGACCATCTCCACACTCTCACCATTGATCCTGAGCACTCGATGGTTTGTTCTCCTTTTCCTGAAGTTGATGATAATCTCTTTGGTCTTGCTTACATTCAGGTCAAGGTTTTTCCCCTTGTACCAACTGATCACAGATGCCACCTCCTCTCTATATGACCTTTCATCCTCCTTTGTGACGGGACCCATAACTGTGGTATCATCAGTTAGCTTGGTGATATGGTTGGACTTGTGATTAGCAAAGCAGTCACGGGTCAGGATGGTGAATAATAGTGGGCTGAAAACACATCCCTGTGGAACCCAAGTGTTAATCGTGATACATTTTGATGTGTTCTTATCTGAACACACCCTCCGTGGTCTGTCAATCATGAAGTCCAAGATCCAGTTTCCTAAATGTGCCAGTTTTTCTGTCATCTGCATTGGTACCACCATATTAAATGCTAAGCTGAAGTCTATGAACTGCATCCTCACATAGATGTTTTTGCTGTCTAAATGCTCAAGGGATATGTGTAGTGCTACTGATATGGCATCAGCTAGGGATTGGTTAGCTCTGTATGCAAACTGCAGAGGCTCAAAATCAGGAGGTAGGCATGAAGAAAGATGCTTTCTGATCACCATTCAAAACATCTCATAACAGTGGATGTCAGAGCAACTGGTCTGTAGTCATTAGGGCTGGAGGATGTAGTTTACTTAGGTAGCATGATGATGTTAGTTTCCTTGTAGTATGAGGGTACTTTTGCCATGGTAAGAGAGGTGTTAAATATTTCCTTGAGCACTGTACATAAGTTGATCAGCACAGCATTTTAACTCCTTGTCCCATATGTTGTCTGGACCAGCAGCCTTCCTGGGGTTCACTCTCCTTAGCTCTCTTCTTACCTCCTCTTTGCTGAGGCTGAGTATTGCATCCTTCTCATCAGTGGGTAGCTTTAGTGCCAACCTGTTGTTTCTTTCCTCAGATCTACTAAAGATAATGTTCAAACTATCCAGGCATTCAATGCTGTCCTCACACTATGTGCTGACCTGATTTTGTAGCCAGTGATCTCCTATATGTCTTGCCATAGTCTCCTTGCATCCGTCATGTCTTCAAAGTGGCCCTGCACCTTTCTGCCATATTCCCTCTTAGCCTCCTTTATACCCCACCTCAGATAACATCTTGCTACACTTAAGGCTGCTTTGTCCTTAGCCCTTTAAGCTGCATATCTCTCCTTAAGAAGCGCATATAACTTAGGATGAGCCATGGCTTCTGGTTAGCTCTAATAATGATACTTTTGGTATTTGTTATCCTATCAATGCAGTTTGAAATGTATGCCATTACTACCTCAGTGTGTTCATTACTGAGTTATTCAATGTATTCACTGTATTCAGATTGAGTTGTTAGCAACTGAAAGGAACCTCTAGCCTATATAGCACTAAAAAGTAATGACTCAAAATGCATTTCTGTAACTGTTTGGTTTAAGATTGATCTTATGCTCATTTGCGCTTGAAGTAAGGAAATACTCTCCTGTTTTTGTTTACTTTTCTTAGTAAAAGATATTATTTCATTTACAACTTCAACACTGATTATTTTACTGGCATTCATCAGTCTTGTGCCAAAAGGTTTCAAGATGTTGCATAAGGTGAAAAATTGCAATGGGTTAAATTTGCTCATAAGCTACCGAGAACACAGGCCAAAAATACAGAAGGTGTGTGCTACTCCAACCCTCAATGATTCCAAATGAGCATGTACTATAAAGTGCTAACCGGGTATAGTGACTGGGTAAAATAACAAAAAGGAATAAAATGAGACACTGTTTTTTTTCATATTTTTTATGAAATGTGTTATCAAATGAAAGACTGAGAACTTTAGAAATTCCTGAAGTTGTAACTCCAGATACCTTACAGTTTTTGTTGTTTATCATTGGTAACTTAAACCTTCTGTCAGAGAGACAGTCATTTTTTCAACTGAATACAAGTACTGAAATATTTTATACCCCATACCTATAAAAGGGAAACATTGCGGTCGTAAGAAGACTGATCTTTATTCGGAAGCAAAGGCTGCACCATAATAAAAAAATGAAGAAAGTTTTTGAAGGTCTGCGTAAGAGTTTTCAAGAAACAAATCACCAGGAATGGAATTTACAAAAAGGCATAGAGGAACAAAATCATCCTTCGTCTTTAAGAATAATTGAAAGCATGGAAGAAATTCTGCAGAATATGTATGCAGTGCAGGACATAAATGTGTGTAAAAAATCTAAGTGCATTAAGCATTGGTTGGAGAATACAAATACTAGGGTGCCTTTGCCAGTCACACACAAAAAAGTGGGTATGTTTAAGTGCAGATTTTGCACGGCATGTAATTTGATACTTGAAGGCTCTCTCATTGTTTTGTCTCATATGGACAGAAGCTTTAAAATTAAAGTGCACTATGATTGTAACACCATTGATTTGATGTACATTGCTGTCTGTTCACTTTGTGATGCATTTTACACCGGCATGACTACCAGGAAGTTATTGCAAACAGTTAAAGAACACTTGTATGCTATTAAGAGCAAATATACCAATAGTGGCTTATATAGACACACCTTAACATGTGGTTCCTTTAAGTTCTGTTTTGCTGTCTTAGAGCATTTGCTTGTGGATCTTAGGGAGGGTTGTTTCAAGAAGTAGCTACTTAAAAAAAGAAACATTGTGGCAGTTTACAATGCAGGCCAATAAGTTTCCTGGCCTAAATTATACCATTTGTATAAAATGTTTTTTATAATTAATTTTAACATTGCGTTATTTTGTATTGAGTTATATTCATGTGCTGTGAATTCAGTGATTTTTTACCTTTTACTTGTACTATTTGTCTTAATTAATTTAATTATTGTTTGTTGTTTCTCACTGGTCAGTTTGCATTATAAAGTTGTTTTCTAGTCAGTTGTTCAGTTTTCTAATGAAATTCCTTGTCGATCATAGCACTCAAAAAATAAACTTCCTTTAAGAAGATTCTGTTTTCCTGTGGTGCCTATCTGAGGATGTTTTCATTGTTTGGTTGTGCTATTCATCATCTGAGTGGTTTGTTTGTGTTGGTTTTCAATTTATAACCTGTTAATATGGCTTACATGGAAGAATGTGATTTGGACACTACTCTCACGCTGAATATAGTGCCTGAGGATTTGCGACTAACAATGGAAGGTTTAAAAAGTTGTTTGGTCAATCAACAGTCTTCAGTTTCTATGTTTTTTGAACATTGCAGTCAGCGGTGTACTTTTGGTACACCTCAGTCTTTTTCTGATGCTTTGTTAAATGGAGGTGGCTTAAGTGGTGGTGAACATTCCATTCAAGGTGGTTCAGGTTCCAGAACCAGGAAACATATGAGTAATAACAGTACTGTTTTTGAAAAACTTTTCCATAATTTGTCTAACCCTTTTGGGCAACTTAATGTTAACAACACTCGCTTCAATAACAGCAGTGAAAGTACAAATGTGCATGATTTGTTAAAAAGTTTTAACAAGAAGCTTAACAAGTATCAAAGCCTGCTGTATGAAAATTTTTATTTTTTGGAGTGTATTAACCTGATGATTGTCCCCTAATGGGAACAGCCAAAAGAAGATGATGATTAACCTGATAACTGTCCCAAATGGCCTGTCTCTGGATGATCCTTTTTATAAACAACTGACTGAGTTCTTTAATGATACAGGACTGAAATTGCTGAAACTGTTATTAGAACATAATAAACTTTTGATGAAGTATCTTGTCTTATCCAGGCCCTGGATATAACTATTTTGAGATGTACATCTCAAGAGCATATTAAGGCTGAGGTTGAGAATATCTTTACTAACCTAAATAGAGGGACTTTCACTATAGTCGAAAGAAAGAAGAAATTGATTACAGACACCGCAGCCTATGATGCAGGTAATGCCATTCCACTTTTGGCATGTGTAGAGATAACATTTTCAGCAGAGATGCCACTGAATTTCATTCAGAAGGTGGTATGGATGCTAGACAACATGGACAGGTAGATTTTTTATCCAGCAATCCTCTACAGAGATCTGAGAGGATAGCCAACAAATGGACTGCTAATATTCAGAACTGCTCCTATTCAGAACGGTGTGACACCTCTGTCCAATCAATGCACTCCCTTGACCAGAGGTGGCTGGTCCAACAGGGGCAGAGGCAGGCAGTGGAAGTGGAAATACTAAATGTTGGTTTAAAGAATGAGTTTTTTGAACATTGCAGTCTGTTCTCAGACATTTACAATTTCACCAAAGAGAAATTTAATGGTATACAAACTAGTCTCCTTCAGAAAAATTTTCTTTTACACTTATTAAAAGAGAAGTATTTTAAAACACTTTGCTCAATTTGAAATGGTTTTGTAGAAAGCTTAATTTAGCTTATGCTTTTCAGGACATTGAATGCAATGATGAATGTGTTTTTAAGGAATTTAGCTGCTTCAATCCTCCATTACAGGCTAATATCTTTTCCTTTCATGATTCGTGTGAACAGGACATTTTGAGACTGGCTGAAGGTAAAGCTGACAATAAGTTTTTTAACTTAGCCAACAAAGAAAGGAAAGCATTGGTTGAACTCAGTAATCTACTTGCTTTATGGTTTATGAAAGCCGATGAAGGCAGTGGTCTAGTTATTATGTATCAATCTGATATTAATGAAATTGAAAAGATGTTAACCACCCCTTTGGAATATAGATCTGTGACTGGCTGACATTCATTTGCAGTATAAGTATTTTCACAATGTCTTGTATGACTTGCTAGCTAATGGTTTGATTTTGTTTGACTGTTAACAAGTTTCTTTATGTTGAACATCCTGAAATAGAAGTCCTTTTTGGAATTCCTAAACTGCATAGTCAGGTTTTTCCATTGCCCTTTAGACCAGTAGTGTTTGCTTCTGGGAGTGTAACTGAAAGTATATCACTCTTTTTAAATCACTTTTTGAATCTCTGGTGCAGAAACTGGACAGTTTTACCAAGGATTCCTGGCATTGTTTGGATTCTTTGCAGTCTTTTACTTCAGACAGTTCAGTGCTTAGGTTATTTACCTTGGATGTTAAATCTCTTTACACCAGTTTAAATATTGTTGAAGGTGTTGAATATCTGAGGTTATTTTTGGTTAAATATATCAGCTTTTCTAGTGACATGGTTAGCATTTGCTATGAGCTGATGGAGATGATGTTAGAAAATATTTTTTTTCTATTGGTGCCACAGTTACACCCTCTTTTGTTAACTTTGTCATGGTGAGAGACACAACTTTTAAAAAATATTCCATTTTTTGAAACACATGTTAACATGTATAAGAGGTTTGTGGATGACCTGCTTTTTATTCCTGATGCATCTTTAGATCAGGTAGATGCAATTGTTAAAGACATTAATAATAGTATTAACTGTTTAAGGTTTGTGTTGGGTTAAGTAGGAGAAAGTGTTCCATATTTGAATGTAGTAGTTAGCTGGGATGCTGCCAGTCACAGTATTTTTAGTGGGAAGTACAGAAAACCTTGTTTCTCTAACAATTATTTATATTACCTTAGCACTTATCCCACTGACATGAAAAGAAATATTCCCAGAGGTCAAATGATCCTACTGTCTAGACTGACCACTGACTTTGGTAACCTTTCCAAAGGAATCGATGATATTATTACATTATTCAGCAGTAGGGGTTATGATTTGGCTTGTTGGTTAAGACTGCTGTAGAGATTAAGCAGAATAGAGACAAACAGTTTCCTCCCATTTTGGTGGGGAGTATACCTCAGAAGAACAGTACTGAGGTTAAACACAACAATAGTTTTATTTTGCAGATGACTGTTGATGATGGTAGCATTAGAAATATTATTACACACAACTGGAAAATTTTCCAAGGGAACCCTGATGTATACACATCGTTGGGTCCCTCATCCAAATTTGTGTGTAAAAAATCTAAGTGCATTAAGCACTGGTTGGAGAATGCAAATACTAGGGTGCCTTTGCCAGTCACATATAAAACAGTGGATATGTTTAAGTGCAGTTTTAACACAGCATGTAATTTATATTTGAAGGCTCTGTCACTGTTCTGTCTCATATGGACAGAAGCATTAAAATTAAAGCGCACTATGATTGTAACACCACTGGTTTGATATACATTGCTGTCTGTTCACTTTGTGATGCATTTTACACCAGCATGACAACCAGGAAGTTATCTCAAACAGTTAAAGAACACTTGTATGTTATTAAGAGCAAAGAAACCAACAGTGCCTTATATGGACACACCTTAACATATGGTTCCATTAAGAAGTTCTGTTTTGCTGTCTTAGAGCATTTGCCTGTGGATCTTAAGAAGGGTTGTTTCAAGAAGCAGCTACTTAAAAAGGAAACATTGTGGCAGCTTAAGATGCAGGCCAATAAGTTTCTTTGTCTAAATGATACCATTTGTATAAACTGTTTTTTTTATTTAATTGTTTTTTTAACGTCATATTTTTGTGTATTGAGTTATATTTAAATGTTGTGAATTTGGTGCTTTTTACCTTTTATGTCTACTATTTGCCTTAATTAATATAATTATTGTTTGTTTGTTTTTTCTGATTGGTCAGTTTGCATTATAAAGTTGTCTTCTAGTTAGTTAAGTTTTCTGATGAAGTCCCTTGTGGATGAAAGCGCTCAAAAATAAACTTTCTTTAAGAAGATTCCATTTTCCTATGGTGCCTATCTGCGGCTGTTTTCATTGTTCAGTTTTGACAAGCTGATTGTGAAAATACTGGCACATTATAATGTGGCACCTAATGTAAGGGCTCAAATGTTCCTTTTTCTGGATCTATACCTTGGAGAATCCACTTTGCATATTAATCTAAATTATAAGTAGTTGCAAGCAAATTGTCAGCAATACCCTAAAGGTAGTGGTGATGGTTATGCCCAGTTATTTTTGGGATCCCTGGTTGATGCTACAATATGTTGGGTGTTACAAGGAAATCATCCCAATGACCCATGTGGATCAGCTTGATTATCTAGTGGAAATATCTGTGGTAGATGCTGAATTGTGAGTTACTGACAGTAACTGACCCTCATTCAGCCAATAAATATGGCAATGCTAATATTAGTATATAAACTGGAGATTGGAGACCTGTTATAGACTTTTAAAAGGAAGACCAGAAAAAGGTCAGATCAGTACATAAAATGAAAAAGTAAAGTGTTTTAAATGCAATTAACTTGGACATTGTGCTCAAAATTTCATTTAGCTGATGAACACATACAGAATTATGTGTACAGTAACATTTTTTGTCCTTTAAGAGAATCTTCACAGCATGGATAATTTACCCAACACGTCTGTCTACTGAATATATTGTTTCAGCATATCATAGCTGTTATCAGTAATTTGATTCAATGGACAAACATGGAATGTCAATCTCCTACCAGCCCTTCTGTTACCAGTCTTATTCCACTTAGCAGAGAGAACGTAGGAACTGACCAATACTCACAGACAACCTACTCATGACATGAGTTCTGAGAGGTGTAATTATCTATATAACCTGCAGGCAACTGTATCAGTCACAGAGAATGTGACGACATAAACTATCCCCTAACTTCACAACATTACCCTAGCCTGACATATGCAAAAGACATAAAAAATATTATTCCTCAAACTTCCAAGAATCAGGACACTACAAGCCTTGGCAGCAATACCCAAACACAACTCTGCCATTCTCACATAATGCAATGAATCACCAAACTGCAAACTGAAAAGCATCCACTGCCAGTAAGTTTGTGAGCCCAAATAGAAATATCCTAATAAGGGGTGACTTCATCTTTAGACATGTACACTGACTCTTTCTTCATATGGCTGGATAAAGGCAGAGTAATAGTTGCCCTTCTGGTGCTTGGACCCAGATGTCATGAAGGCCCTCTAGCCCCATTAAACAGGACAACTATGACTCTGACCTAGTGGTGGCAAATGTGGGAGTGAACAACCTGAGGTTCTCAACCTAGCACATGCAGAAAAATACATCAGAGGTCGCTATGCTTGTGTCAAATGCATTCGATACTCTGGCACTGAATGGAATCTTTCCCTCCCCCAGAATGAAATACACATACAAAGATAAGACAGCTGAGTTTAGTAATTTGTTATGTATTTGATATCATACTAGGGAGATCCAGTATGTGTCAGCTTTGGGCAAGAAGATATATAACCCATTTTACACTGGCGTGGATGACCTGAAACTTTCATTACACAGCTTCCATATGTTGTCCAAATACATATTGTTGCCATAGTGCCCATTTTAGGCAAAGTCCAGCCTGAGTACTTTCCAACATAATGGAAAGGCTTGCAATAAATCCCAACCAGGACCACACCAAGATGGCTCTGCTTTGTGTAATAAATCTTAACACTAAATTGCCTGATCTTGAGTCTCTCCTTTAAAGAATTTAATAAATTGATATCTGTGTTGTAACATAGACTTCTTTTCAGTTTAAATACAACACTCCCTCTTTGCTGGATTTCAGTACTTATCATGCATTCAGATGAGTTAGATACTGTGGGGGAGTATCCATATTTTTCAGAGACTTAATCATCTCCAAAAAGATTCAATATGAATCTAAATGAAGCAAATTTTCTATGCATAGCCTCATAAAAATCACCTTCTGTGTCTGTGCAGGGCCATGAAAGACTTCTAAATATGCTTACTGAATTATCCCTAAATAAAAATAACTTTTCAGATTTACTAGAGTATCTAAATCACAATGGTTAGATAGCCTCAAAGATTCCTAAAGCAAGTAAATAATAATCCCCCTGCACAAATGGTCAACCAGAACATGAGGTCAACATATTCTTGACCTCATCTTCATTAATACTGCAGCTAGGTAGTGTCCCCATTCCTGTTTAAAATCACAACCAGCAGTCGTCTACTTTAGGCGTTCTAAACCCACCACAAGGAGCATCTCTAAATTGAAGGACTTTAAAAAGGCAATCCTGTTAAAACTATACAATGAGCTCTCAAAAGGTTACAGCAAGATTTGCAGCCACCATGCAGCCTCAGGTGCCCCTTTACTAAGGAATTTCACTCCCATCTAAAAAACAACACAAACCAATACATCCCAATAAAAAACAAATATGTTGTGAATGAGAACATGAGCCACCTTGGTGGCATGAATGTCATCATTAATAAGCCCTATAATAGAAGAAAAAAGTCAGTGAAGGTCTGATAAATTAACATTTAAACAAGTTAAAGATGTCAAATAATCAGGAAATATTTGGAAAGTGATTAAAGCAGAACACAACTTAAAATTATTATAAATCATTCTTTAACTAAATCAGACAGTTATGAAATAACACGTAACAATGTTCTGAATTAATTAATACTGATATTACCCACTCTGAGCCTAAATATATTGCTAATATACTTGCAGATATATTGAGCACCAACATCACAACAGAAGCAGTCACTGACATTCCACAAATTCTCAGGTCCTGCCCTCAACCACTTAATTACTTGGTTGTGTTTAAATTACCTGTTTAACTGTAGTAGGCTACACACTCAAGTGTGATAGCCATTTCTGTATTTAAAGTGTTTTTTTTTATTGTATCTGCTTCATTTTCTGAAAAACAAAATAAAAAAAAATATATATATATATATATATATATATATATATATATATATATATATATATACTTGTTTATCTACCTTTCTAAGCTAGTATAGCCCAGTTTTCAGGTTAGTGCTGAATGCAGGGCTGTGTTACAAGTTTCTGTGTTTGCCCATACTTTACTTGGATAGAAGGAAGTTTCTCTGTTCACCTGAGAGAGAGGAGAGCTTTAAGCAGCCTATCTATCCCTGGAGGAGTGGTTTCAGCCCAGAAAATAGTAGTTTATTGGCCATTTTGGGCTAATCTCTATCTCTTTCATTTCCCTGCTGTAAAACCCGCATTAGCGGGGTTTTGTGTGCTGGGCAGCGCAAGTTAGCTAGGGTATAAGTATTCCCGGCACCACAAAGTCTACTATTCAATTTTTCCCTTAGAACTAGACAAACTTTCAACTTAAGCACTCAAACCATTCACTTCTCAGCCCGGCACTTGCTCAAAACTCATAGCAAGCACTAATAAACCTTAGCACTAGACTCCACTATACTGTAATTCCAAGCAGCGATCACAGAACGCTGGTAATTGCTAATCTACTCACAACCACACAAATCCAAAACGGGGATAAATATTTTCCAAACTCCACAAATAGTATAAAAAAGATTTAATACAATAAAATAAAAACCATATGTTGAGCGCTTTCACCCACTAACCGTGGGCTTCATCAGAACAAACAAACAACTGTTCGCTACCATTTAAATATCCAACTTTGGCACCTAAAATAATTAATTACTCCTTCGTAAAGCTATAACAAGTAAAATACACATAAATAAAGTTGATCATACAAAATATTAGTCAAAATGTAGGCAATACTCTTTCATATACAAAATACATCCACATAGTGGATAAAGATGTTGATATGTATTAAGGTCTGTGTTTACAAATAATACATTACCTTGTCATTTCCAACATTGGTTTAATAGAAATGTACTCATTTAACCCTGGTGGCATCATAGCTTCTGCTAATAATTGCCACCACATCTCCTTGTACCCAAGTATATTTTTAATATTCCCACCTCTTGGATTGTTTAGTACATTTTCTAAAATCGCAAATCTAAAATAATGGTCATCTCCTTGACTGCTAATGTATTTGTATAACGCATTTTTAGGGTCTTTTGTTTTGATACTGTATAAATGTGAGTATATCCTTTTCTTAAAATTCCTCTCGGTCTTCCCTGTATAAAATGATGGACAGACCATACATTTCACCATGTAAACTAACATTTTGGTGTAGCAGTTACCTTGTTTAAATTTAATTTTAGTTTTGTTAATATTCTGCAATGTAGTTTCAGCCTCTTCGTTTATAGCAAAACATTCATGGCAAGCACAACATTTTGAAGTGTGCATACGCCCCCCCAATTCCACCTGCTCCATAGCTATACTCCAGTATTTTTTTCAAATTACTTCCCATTTTATAAACAAATTTTGGTTTTGACCCTAAGATGTCTATTTTTTCTTGATCGGTCAAAAGAATGTACCAATTCCTAGTTAAAATTTCTTTGATTTGATTAATATGGGGACCATATTCTAATATACATGCTCTACCATATGATTTGTCATCATTGGTTCCCCTGCATGTGTTGTTAATGAAAGAATCTATGTTCTGATTTGTTCCTAAAAGTGGAACATATTTCTTCCCCCATTCACTGATGACATATGTATTAACATCATGCATCATATTCCTATCATATCCCCTTTCTTCAAATAATTTAGAAATGTATCCAATTTCATCCAACATATCATCGTATCTAGATGTCATTCTAAGGGCTTATACATTGCCCTTTGTATATATTGTATTTTAAATTCGTAGGATGGTTACTGTTAAAATCTAAATAGGAATTGGAAAAAGTAGCTTTTCTATGTATTCTTGACTTAAATCTGCTACCTTCCGTAGTAATCAATGTATCTAAGTATGCTACCCCCTTAGTCTTGCTTTCAGAGGTGAATTTCAAATAATCACTACTCTTATTGAGATATTCCAAAAAATAATCAAAGGACTGTTGGTCCCCTTTCCACAAAATATATATGTCGTCAAGGAATCTTGAGTAGTATTGTATATGCTCAATGTGTTCACTTTTAAAAATAGTCTCCTCTTCCCAGTCCAACATCACAAGATTAAGCTGCCCCCATAGCAACTCCATTAGTCTGCTTGAACACCTCACCTTCATAGTATATAAAATTATTTTCCAGCACTATGGACATTAGTTCAGTAATTAAACATATCTTGTCCCATTCAAAGTTACAATATTTCTGAATGCTGTTTGTAAAAGCCTCCATTCCTTGTGTCAATGGGATACATGTAAAAAGATCAATCACATCAATCGATGCGAATAATAAGTTTGTATTCTCAATGTCAGTCAGAAATTTCATCAAAAATTCCCAAGAATCTTTGACTAGATGTTTAATCTTCCCATAAATCGGTTTTAACATAAAATCCACTGCTGCTCCTAAAGGAAAAGTCTTGGACCTGCTACCCAATATTATTGGTCTGAAGGGAGGGTTTGATACATTTTTGTGGACCTTAGAAATTCCCACAATCATCACCATGTAAGGATACTCTACCTTTAAATAATTATATAAATCCTCCGTGATCCTTCTGTCTAATAAAAACTCTTCTAAATACATATCAATTCTTCTGTAAGAAATGTTAACTTCATTCATTGACATTGCTACATAATTACCTGACCCATGTAATATGTCATGCATCCTGGTAGAGTATTCTAATGTGTCGTAAATCACAATGCCATCTCCCTTATCGGGTTTCATAACTCTAATGTTGACATTCATTCTAAGTTCCTCTAATACTCTAGTCTCATGCTTTGTTAAATTACTTTTAACATTCCTTCTCCTATTCTTGTTGTTAAACTGGTATATCTCTCTTGTAACCATTCTATCATACATCTGAACACTAGGATTCATTATAGGCATAAAACTACTTTTCTTCTTAAGAACTTCCTGCTTAACAAAATTACTGTTCTTTTTTTCTTTAAACATTAGTGCTAGGTTTAACTTCCTTGTATACTTTTTGATTTCACTCAAACAGTCAACTACATGAAAACGTGTAGTGGGTATAAATTTCATCCCCTTAGATAGCAAACTAAAATGTGCTTTATCCAAGTCCAACTCAGTGTAATTAAAAATTTTAAAATTGTTGTAACTATAAGTAATACCTTCCTGCACAATCTGAGTATTGACATCAAGTACGTGAACATCCTTGTTAACTAAACTGCCTGTTAAATCATTTACCATTTTGCTTGTGGTTGGTTGTTCTTCCTTCTCCACATCTCCCCCTTTGTCCACTTGGAATTGTTTCCACCCTTGTGTACATGATAAACATTTCCCTTGTCAGGGGGTGGTGTGCTGTATATATTCTCATTAATGTTGTCAGAGTCATGGTACCACTGTCCCCTCCCCCAATTATACACTCTACCTTCATTGTATTGTTCAGTGTCTCTACTTATTTTCTTGCATTTTCTTTCAAAAGCCCTTTTTGTCCTGGATTCTGCTAACTTAAATTGTTTAAAATATAATGTCTCCCAATTTTCAAACATAAGATCATTTAAAATAATTTCATTCGTCTTTTCAACTTCGCTGATAGTTTTACATAACTTCATGTCATGTTTAATCAAAAGCGTCATATATTCCATTCCAAAAGAATCAGATAACTTGTTAAAGTCACATTTCACCTCACCGGTTAAATCAATGCCAATGAAACCCGATAAGGGAGGTGGCATTGTGATTTACGACACGTTAGAATACTCTACCAGGATGCATGACATATTACATGGGTCAGGTAATTATGTAGCAATGTCAATGAATGAAGTTAACATTTCTTACAGAAGAATTGATATGTATTTAGAAGAGTTTTTATTAGACAGAAGGATCACTGAGGATTTATATAATTATTTAAAGGTAGAGTATCCTTACATGGCGACGATTGTGGGAATTCCTAAGGTCCACAAAAATGTATCAAACCCTCCCTTCAGACCAATAATATCGGGTAGCAGGTCCAAGACTTTTCCTTTAGGAGCAGCAGTGGATTTTATGTTAAAACCGATTTATGGGAAGATTAAACATCTAGTCAAAGATTCTTGGGAATTTTTAATGAAATTTCCGACTGACATTGAGAATACAAACTTATTATTCGCACCGATTGATGTGATTGATCTTTTTACATGTATCCCACTGACACAAGGAATGGAGGCTTTAACAAACAGCATTCAGAAATATTGTAACTTTGACTGGGACAAGATATGTTTAATTACTGAACTAATGTCCATAGTGCTAGAAAATAATTTTATATACTATGAAGGTGAGGTGTTCAAGCAGACTAATGGAGTTGCTATGGGGGCAGCTCTTGTGATGTTGGACTGGGAAGAGGAGACTATTTTTAAAAGTGAACACATTGAGCATATACAATACCACTCAAGATTCCTTGATGACATATATATTTTGTGGAAAGGGGACCGACAGTCCTTTGATTATTTTTTGGAATATCTCAATAAGAGTAGTGATTATTTGAAATTCACCTCTGAAAGCAACACTAAGGGGGTAGCGTACTTAGACACATTGATTACTAGGGAAGGTAGCAGATTTAAGTCAAGAATACATAGAAAAGCTACTTTTTCCAATTCCTATTTAGATTTTAACAGTAACCATCCTAGGAATTTAAAATACAATATATACAAAGGGCAATGTATAAGAGCCCTTAGAATGACATCTAGATACGATGATATGTTGGATGAAATTGGATACATTTCTAAATTATTTGAAGAAAGGGGATATGATAGGAATATGATGCATGATGTTAATACATATGTCATTAATCAAATCAAAGAAATTTTAACTAGGAATTGGTACATTCTTTTGACCGATCAAGAAAAAATAGACATCTTAGGGTCAAAACCAAAATTTGTTTATAAAATGGGACGTAATTTGAAAAAATTATTGGAGTATAGCTATGGAGCAGGTGGAATTGGGGGGCATATGCACACTTCAAAATGTTGTGCTTGCCATGAATGTTTTGCTATAAACGAAGCGGCTGAAACTACATTGCAGAATATTAACAAAACTAAAATTAAATTCAAACAAGGTAAGTGCAACACCAAAATGTTAGTTTACATGGCGAAATGTATGGTCTGTCCATCATTTTATATAGGGAAGACAGAGAGGAATTTTAAGAAAAGGATATACTCACATTTATACAGTATCAAAACAAAAGACCCTAAAAATGCATTATACAAACACATTAGCAGTCATGGAGATGACCATTATTTTAGATTTGCGATTTTAGAAAATGTACTAAACAATCCAAGAGGTGGGAATATTAAAAATATACTTGGGTACAAGGAGATGTGGTGGCAATTATTAACAGAAGCTATGATGCCACCAGTGTTAAATGAGTACATTTCTATTAAACCAATGTTGGAAATGACAAGGTGATGTATTATTTGTAAACCCAGACCTTAATACATATCAACATCTTTATCCACTATGTGGATGTATTTTGTATATGAAAGAGTATTGCCTACATTTTGACTAATATTTTGAATGATCAACTTTATTTATGTGTATTTTACTTGTTATAGCTTTAAGAAGGAGCAATTAATTATTTTAGGTGCCAAAGTTGGATATTTAAATGGTAGCGAACAGCTGTTTGTTTGTTCTGATGAAGCCCACGGTTAGTGGGTGAAAGCGCTCAACATATGGTTCTTATTTTATTGTATTAAATCTTTTTTATACCATTTGTGGAGTTTGGACAATATTTATCCCCATTGTGGATTTGTGTGGTTGTGAGTAGATTAGCGATTACCAGCGTTCTGTGATCGCTGCTTGCAATTTTCGTATTTGAACGGAACGCTTCATTTCTGTTGTTGTCCACTATACTGTAGAGAAGGACAAGGCTATGTATTCGACCTTACCAGCCAATCAGTAAAACAGCTCACTGTACCTATCCAGGCATGTCCAAAGAGCAGTTTCATGTATACTCTCTGGTCCAACTGGTGAATCCAGGCATTTTGAGGCAATGTTACAACTGCCTCGTACACAGACAACCATCTCCTCCTGCCACCAAACACTAATACATGCGAGAGATGCAATTATACAGCCAAACTGGAGGCTAAGCTCTCTCAACCCAAGACTAGACCAGACAGTCAAGAGGAGAAGGGAATTACTTGCATCACACCACCAGCCTCACATAGACCTATGAAACCAGGACCGGCAAAAAACACACATAAATACACAAAAACATACTCGGAGGCTCTAAATAAAAATCTGCCAAAGCAACAGAGACCTCCAAAGCAGACATCCAAGCACCCTCCACCCCCCCCAACACAAACCATGAAATAGATACTTCATAAAACCAGTGTGCCACACAATCACAGCCCTTAAGGCAAAATAACATACCCAACACACAAGTAATAGGCGAATCTGTAGTCAGGCACACTGACGTCCCACTCACTAGGCTGAACAAGGAGAAGGTTACTGTTAGCTGCCTGTCGGGTGCCAGGATCCACCACATAACACAAGCACTCAGGTCACTCCAGAACAAGTACAAATATGACTCTGTCATTGTCCATGTTGGTGTGAATGACCTGAGCCATACCTCTCTGGACTACATGAAAAGAGACATGGAGGAGCTCTCTGATCCTATAGCCTAGGCCGGTATGACCCTGACCCTGGGTAGCATCCTGCCCTCACCAAGAATGATACCATGGTATAAAGAAAAAATTATCAATTTCAACAATTGGCTAAGCTTCTGGTGTCATTCAAAGGGGGATCCAGTGTCTGTCAGCCTGGGATGACATGCTCTAAAAGCCACGCTGCTTTGCTAGAGATGGCTTGCACCTGTCAACCTTAGGCTTTCAAATACTGGCCCAGGCTCTTGCCACCCCCATAGTGCTTTTTTTAGGCAAGGCTCAAAGACAAACCCACTGCCGTAAATGGCACAAATAACAAAGAACTGAGGGCAATGCTACTCGATGCCAGAAGTCTAAACCTCAAAATGCATGCACTTGAGGCACTCCTCAGTATGGAGCAAATCGATATATGTGCAGTAACAGAAACCTGGTTTAAGGCTCCAAAGAGCACCCCAGCACTACCAGGCTACAACTCATACCATACAGTTCGGCCACAAAACCCGGACCAAAATACAAAAGGTGGGAGCGTATCCATATTCATCAAGGATATCCACACCTCCAGGTTAGTGGCATGGCACAATGCTTCAGAGATTATCCACGTGCAACTAACAATGGGCAGAACTGCAATTCAAATTGTAGCTTTCTACAGATCACCCAACATTTCCCAGGACCACCATTCCGCATTTCTGGAACCACTGGGAAATATAAAGGTCCTACCAAACACCCTGATATTGGGTGATTTCAATTACCCAAACATTATCTGGGAGAACTACTCAAGTACTAACTCCCTTGCCCAACATTTCCTAGAATTTATAAACTCAAACACCCTGGATCAACTGGTCAACACCCCCAACAGAGATGACAACATATTGGACCTGGACATCACCAACATGGGTGACCGGTGTTCTACACTGGAGGTCAACCCCTCGCTGGTTAAATCTGACCATAAACCAATCACTCTGGATATCCACATTCCACAACCCCCTCCTCCCAGTCAAAGAAACCACTGTGAAAAACTTTTCAAAAGCAAACTTCACATTACTTAAGACCGAGGTGGAAAGTTTCAAATCCCCCATGCTAAAGGATAACGCTGCCCAAGCTGCAAAATCCTTTACTAATGCACTCTATGGGCACCTACAAGAATGCATGGATCGTGCTATCCCAAGCAAAACCAAGACTAACTCCTCAAGAAAAGGAAACCAGTCTGGTGGACCCCTGCTATAAACAAGCTATACAATAGAAGGAGGAAACTAGTACAGAAAAGAGTAAAATCCCAAGAGGGGAAGACATCCCTGATCAGTATCAGCAAGAAACTACGATCCCTCATAAAATCATCCAAGGCTAGCTTCGAAATAAAAATCCAAAGCTAGCTTTGAAAGAAAAATTGCCAAGGACTCCAAAGATAACCACAAAGCATTCTTTAGCTATGTCATGAATCGAAGTGGCAATTCCCAGATCTGCTTGGAGTTAGTGCAGAATGGCACAAAATACACTAAACCGACTGATATTACCAACATCCTGGCAGACAGGTTCAGTGCAAACTTCACTCCCCTCTCACCCCCAAAAGGGCTCATAACCATACCAGAAGAATGTAGTGCCCCTGAAATCACAGGCACTCAGATTAAAACAGCCCTCTCCAAAGCCAAAACACAGCATCAATGGGACTGGATGGTGTCCCAGGCTGCGTCCTACATGAACTCAAAGATGAACTAACCCCTCACCTAAACACACTGTTCAAACTCATAGAGTGGGGCACAGCAATGGTTATTCCACTCCACAAATGTGGAGCCACAACAGACCCTGGGAACTATTGCCCTATAAGCCTGACTAGCTTGGTCTGCAAAGCTATGGAGCGCATCATCATGGATCTCATTAAGATAGACTTTGGGAACCTCCAAACACTGGATCTTACCAAGTTCAGCTTTGTTAAGGGCAAATCATACCTCCTAAACATGGTGGACTTCTTTGAGACAGTTACCAAGGCTATAGATGAGAGAAAGGTGGTCCACACAGCCTATCTAGACCTTGCAAAGGCCTTTGACACCATTCCCCATTCTGGTATTATGGACAAGCTCACCAGCCTGAATATAAACCTCTACATCATGAGATGGGTTGCCAACTGGCTCATAGACAGAACCCGCATGGTAAGAGTTGCGGGAGCTAGGTCTGACTCTAAATCGGTTACAAGTGGCATTCCCCAGGGCTCAGTCCTAGGACCCCTCCTGTTTGGCATATACTTCTCAGAGGTACAAGCAAGCACAGGAGGACTATGGCTGACCAAGTTTGCAGACGACTGCAAACTAGGGGCTATAATTGACTCTCCAGATGACACAGACATCCTCCAAAAGGGTCTCACTGAGACAGATACCTGGTGTCAAAACCATGGCCTCAAGCTAATTGCCAAAAAGTGCATAGTCATCCCCTTTGGAAAAAACAAAGTACCCACACATTACCACATAGGTGGTAGCCCCATAAATATGGAAGACGAAATAAGGGATCTGGGGACCCAAGTAGATAGTAATCTCTCCTTTGATAATCACATTGCCAGAGTGGTTAGAAAATCCTTCCAAGTGGCCCATCTAATCACAAAATGGTTTGCATCCAGATCAAAAGAGGTCATTATGCCCCTTTACGCATCACTCATCAGACCCATCATAGAGTACGATGCCCCATTTGGGATGTACCTTACAAGACACCTGCAACAGCTGGAAAGACCACAGAAGTACCTCACCAAGAGGATCACTGGCCTCAAATAGATGCCCTATGCAGCTTGACTGAAGAAACTCCAGCTGTACTCAGTTGCATACTGCCTACTCAGAGGTGATCTCTGCCTGACATACAAGATCATGTCCAACCCAGAATTGATGGACATGCTCCACCTAAAGAAAACCATATCCCCTCGAGCCACACACTCCAGGGATCTAAACCTCACCACAACAATAAATAGGATGTGCTGGAGGGATAGATTCCTGTCCCAGAAACTTCCCATGCTCTGGAACAAGATTCCAATCTACATTAGGCAGAGCTCCTCACTAACACTCTTCAAGAGAAACCTTGACGAGTGGATGGGAAACATGAAGTTTACCCCGGGGAATCACTTCAGTGGCTCTGCTGGACAGTGGCACAGGGAACTAATCTAAGGGCTGGTGAAATCCCACACATTCCGGCTAGGCTTATAAATGCCTTTGGGCAGATAGCCTAGTACCTACCTATGAACCTATGAACCTGTCCTGACTGCACTGTCCAAAGCTAAAAATACCACTTCTGTGTGCCACAACAGAATACCTGGTATCTTAGCGAGCAATGTCAAACATTCTCTCTCTCATCTCCTCCCAAAGCCCTTCAGCATAAGCAGAGCCACAGCATATCAGATATGGAAAAGAGCAATTGTCATGCTATCACATAAAAGGGGCTTCACCTCAGATCCTGGTAACTATTGAGTCATCAGGCTAACAAGTTAATTTTGCAAAGCCCTTGAGCATATTATACCTATGTTCAAAACCTGCAATATTTAAAAATAATATATGTTGTTCTACACCAGCAGCAATTTCATTTTGTTAAAGGTACATAATTTTTATTCAAGCTAGTAAACTTTTTCAAGAAAGTCATTGAGGCTGTAGAGAGCAGCAATACAGTTCATACAGCATGGATGGATCCAGCTGTGGTCTTTACTACTATTCTCAATGGAGAAATTGTAAATATTGTATATATATATATATATAGTATATATATATATATATATAAATAGCAAACTGGCTGACAGACAGAACATATGTAGGTAAAGCAGGACGTGCAGCATCAGAATGCAGAAGGATACTAGTAGTGCTCCATATGGCCCATTACTAGAATCCCTTCTGTTTGGCATCTGCTTGTCAAAAGTAAAAACTACTATCCTCAATCTAGGTTACCTAACTTTTCCTATGACATCAAGACAACAAGTTGGCTACAGTATATGACCCAGCATTTGGTATCATGTTACTACAGAAAGTTCTAAACCATGCAAATCAGTAGTGTTTAGAAGTTGACTTTAATTAAGTGCAAAAAAGTGCATTGTTGTCACCTTTGGTAAACAAATCTAAAGAGCAGCTTACAGTACAGGCAGAATCTCACTACAGTCCTTCGTAGACATCTCTGTATCCTTTGACTACTACATAGCAACAGTAGTCAGGAATTCCTTCTATCCAAACCAATTAATAGGGGTGCAGTGCTCTGTTGATGTTTCCTTATTTTGTTACATAAGGAATTGGGTCTCTGGTCATCTCCCTTCATGTTAATTACATTAACCAGCATTCATGGGCACCATTTTCAAAATGCTGCAGTAGTCATCTCATCCAGCGTAAGCCTGTTTGAACAGTATGTTAAGTGCTTTTTACAATTTAAGTGAAATCTCAACTTCTTCACATTCTATTACTCAGCATTAGTTAGAGGTGAAGTTACAGGAAGATTTACTTCCTCTGAGTAAGAGGCTAGGGCTAAGGCTTCCCCAACTATAAAGGGAAAAGTTTTATACAGCAGCATTTAGAGTCACCTACAATTTACGTGCCTCTGCCTCTTTATTATTCTAAATACTTTAGGTAACTGTAGTAGCTATTGTTTTTGTAATAATGTCCAAAACAAGGAGGAAAGTGCCTTGTAAATATTACCAAGAAACAAATTCAACCAAAGCACTCAGAAATCCAGTGTACAAATGCAACTCCACGAAGTAAGATAGGCAACTCAATTTATTTTTAACGCTTCCAAAACACCATATTTTCATCCACACACATGCAGGACTTCATCAGAAAACATTTCAAAAGTGAATTCCCTCCATATATACTCTTCCCCAAAATGCCTTAATTACATAATTGATCTAATAAAGTTTATTAAATAATTAAACAACCAAAATTAATTAATCTAAAATCTGAAATCTGAATCTGAATCTAAATAAAACTTTAATTTAAATATATATGTTTATTCATCCCTCTACATGCAAGCTATCAGATACTAAATGTTTTTGTAACCTACATCACAGAGTTCAAATATTAAGATGGCTGCCATAAGCAAGGCTTCATGCACAGATTGAACAGATTGCTCACCTGTGTTCTTACTGCTGTATTCTCCCCCTGGGTGGGCTGATTTCATGTTTAAGTATCCTTGAACACCCAGTAATTCATCATTGCAGTTGTATTGGTTCCACTCTGCAGAGTTTGCCTTATCACAAGTTTACAGTAGTATATTTTCAATTTTAGTTTCTGTCTTTAACAACCACAGCAAATCTCTGCTCCTAACAGGATTTCTTTTCACCCAACACTTTTAATATCCAAACAGCTGATAAATAACTCCCCCTTCTTCTCAAGAGAAATTCAAAGATATTATTCAAGCAATTTTACACACCACAACCAACAGGAAAAACATAATAATGTCAGGAGATGAGATGTCATTTTTAATATATTTAAACAAATTAATTTACAAGTAACTGATTTCCATACAGAACAACAACTGGTACTAGTTGTCAAAACTCCCTCAAGACATAACCTTACAATGTTGAACCACTCTCTCATTGATACCATCACCTCTAAAAATCCAAATTCTATCTCCAGCATTGTAAACAACTCACCTTCATTAAGTGACTTTTGCCCTAAAAGTGTTTCTATCATTTGCCCAGTTCCCAAGACTAGCTCTAAGTTAATCTCTTTCAGATCAAAATCCTACCTGATTCACTTCACTCCACTCGGCACCATTTCTAAACATCAATGATCCAAACAAATCCACTGACATTCTCACAGACATTCTCACCTCCTTACAAGACTCTTACTTTCCCTCAATATCTAGACTGTCAAATACTAAACTAAAAAGTGGTCAGCACAAGAATTGAAATCTCTCCTCATACTCCGGTATGAATCTTGGCACATTTGGAAGTCCAAGCCCTCCTCAGAAAATTAGCAACATTATATAATACTATGAAATATAGCCAAAAGAGTCATCAAAAAACACAGAAACTAATCCATGAATCAGGTTCAAAACTCTCTTAGATACAGCCCAAGGAAATTTTGGAAAGAAGTCAATAACCTCTCAGAGCGCAACCTACCCCACAGAAATCACACTACTTCTTCTTCTTCCCTATCAGCAGAAGATTTCCCAAAAAACTTCAATAACCTCTCCAACTGTGCTAGAGACCTCCATCCAGGTATCCCACATACTTTTTCTGAATATCTTCCTCTCTTCCATTTCAAATGGATCTTATTCAAAGGTATCATACTATTACTACAAGAAATCCACTGGATGGACCTCCAGGTTTAGACAGCCTCTACCCTTGGTTCATGTATCATTCTTGAGACTGTATTGTAAAACCTGTACAAAACATCTAAAACCTCTGTCCCCATACTAATACCATGCCTATTATCTGAAAACCGCCATAGTAAAACCAAACAAAAACATACCACACTCCTCTCCCATGGTTACTTCATTTCTATTTTTCCAACATAAAGCATGAGTTCTGATTAGGTATGAGCATTTTCACAGTCATATGGATACTCATGGATGAGTCTCATGTCAACTGGCCAGGACATGTGAGCTGTATCCATTCTCGTAGCTCTCATGAGGACCTGTGACTTAGTTAGCCACTCATCCTGTCATACTCCATCCCACTAAAATAGACACCAGCCCTGAATCTGTTCCCTAGTTCTAGAGCTATCTTATAGACAGACAAACAGACAGACTGAATTTTCACAGTTACCTGTAACTCATGTCAGTCCCACACTTTCCCTTTACTCAAAGGAGTTCTTCAAGGCTCTATTCTCACACTCTTATCCCTCTGCTATTCTCTCTCTCTCTCTCTCTCTCTCTCTGTATATATCAACAAACTTCCATGGGATCTTCCTCAATGTCTTTTTTTTATGTATACTGATGATATGACCCTCTAACGAATCACTATCTATATTACAAGACAAACTGCAAAATGATTTCCTCTACGACAATGAATGGATCCACAAGAAGAATATCATTCTTCGCACATCAAAAACAAAAACAGTGTTGTTCAGCACTCATCAGAATCTCAGCCAATCCCAAAATACTATAACACTTTTTAACCACAACTCTCTCTTGGAGGAAGTGCATTCCTTAATGTACCTTGTTTTCTGGTTAGATTCTTCGCTGAGTTATATCTTTCATCTAGAAAAAGAGCTGTTCTGGGCACAATAATATCCTTTTCTCTGTCATATCCAACCAAAGCTGTAGTCTGGAAAGGAATCCTACTTCCTAAACTAAGATTCTGCCTCCTTCTTCCCTCAGCAGCTTCTGCTAAAAATTCCTCTGCCATTCAAACACTAGAAAACAAAATATGCAGATTTATCACTCATTCCTCAAGACATGACCACCTCTATATGACTCTAGAAAAAATCATGTTGGCTCCCAGACAAGCAAAGAGCAAACCTACTTCTAGACTTGAAACTGTTCAGGCTACTACATGAACATACTCTCCCTCCATTAACCTCAGAACTAATATGGCAACCCCCCATATACAAACTCAGAAACCTGAAACACAAATCACACTTTTCATACTTAGCGCCTCTAACCATGTGTCCTCATTTCTAGATCCCTAACTGTAGCAGGTCATCATAATGCAAGTTCTGTGGGCTGCTAAAATCTCATCTATTTAATCATATTAAGGTTCCTACAACTCATCAGGTCACATAACCTCAATCAGCTAGTATCTCTCCTCTACCCTAACTGCTCTACTAATCTCCATTGCTTCAATTCCCCATCTCAGACTTCTATTTACATAGCCTATATATAGATGGCTCTATCTTCACAAATTTATAGCAAGCATTGTACATAAATGTATAGTAGCATCAGTGTAACTTTATCCTATCACCTTACTGTTTATCAGTGTAATTTTTATTTATTTATTTATTTATTTTACATTTGTGTACTGAGTAGGTCCAACTGGACAGAGCTGTCTGTTTTCAGCAGAGGTCTGGGAGAAAAGCTCCAGAACAATTTCTAACCTACTATCACTTTACTGTTTATATGATTTTATATTTTTAACATTTCTCATTCTTTGTATTTTATTCACTGTCACTTGTGGCTTTGTTATCTTAGGTACTCTGTATGAGTGGCCATATTACTGACCCTGGGCTGGGATTGAAAATGGTATATCCTAATTAACAAAATCAATAATTAGATACAAGCAAACTCCATTCGACAAGATACTAAGGTGTAGAAAAGTGTAAAGAGCATCACTTCTCCATTTTATGTTAGTGTATGTCTGCTTTTTATACTTGATAACATTTCCCTTCTATGTCTAGAGCTTACAACTAATCCTCATTTCTGCATGAGTTAACCACCATCATGTTTCAGTCATCTTACCTCCATCTGCAGTCTATTATCGAATTAGGTCAAAACTTTAAGCTTTAGCTGATATTTCCCTACCCTAGGGCTACTGAGAGCTATGAGCAAACTTGCCTTATCTACCTATTACTTGCTTTCTCTTTCAGCACAAGCCACTATAGTAATTGGCCTAATAGTGCATCCTATGTATATTCATCATCTCTTTCCCTTTCTTCAATACATTGTGTTTTATGAGCTCATAATGTCCAGTAGCATCTTTGTCCCTCAGGCGCACTTCACTCCTCTACCCTTATCTCACACATTTATAAAATGACATGCAACGTGTCCAAGTTTAAGCCAGAAATATTCATTATTACCCTATCATCTATTAACTGAACATCATAAAAAATCCTCTCCTTAGATGATGCTGTAAATGAATTCAGTACAACTTTCCTAAATATCCTAAATAGACTTGTACCCCCTTAAAGGAAGAAACTAAAAACAAATAATGCAATTTGGCTATCCAAAAAGAGTAGAATGCTAATGTGAGACACAGAAGCAATGTGGAAAGCATGGCAAAAATATAAAACTCTACAGTATCTTGAAAACTTCAAAGCTGTACTATAACAAGCTTCAGAGCAATAGTAAATGCAACCCTAAAATTTCAATTCAGCCATTAAAGAAATCTTACATCCATGCCAAAAATTCAACCCTAACCCCTCTCCCAATAGCTCACTACTTGAAACTGCAATAAAATTAAACTCTTATTTTATAGACAGTATAGCATCCCTAACCAAGGATTCCTCAACATCTAATCCTAACCCTGCCCAGCAGCCACATATCACCACAACTATTTTCCAACATTCAGGTTCAAACTTGTGCCCACATGCTATATAAAACTGCTCTTAAACAAACTCAAGCCATGGTCTATTTCAGCCCACTTTCGTATGGTTCAAAGCTAATTGTCAAATAGGTATCAGTCAGTAAAATGGTATTCTTGCCTCTCTCCATTCCTCTCAGTCACCACTGGTATACCATAAGGCTCTATCCTTGGTCCCCTCCTCTTTAATGTTCTTACCAACACTGTCCAATGTCCACAAATTCAGACAACAGACCTCTCTAATACAAAATACAGATGACTCCACGTGCATATGCTTATCAGACAGTCTTTCACATCTCCAAAAACATACCCAGGGAGCTTTAACAGTCACTGAAACATGGCTTTGTAACTTGCAACTCTTGCTCAACCCAAAAAAAAAACTAGCTACCACTTTATTCCCCAAATCCCTCTCTCATGAAAAAACAAAATGTAAAATCCCCTATCTTAATAATATAACCTTTGAAGTAATTTCTCATAACAAATTATTAGGGATGATCATTTTAAATTTGATGTGCATATACAAAATTGCATGAAAAACTCACCAAAAACTAGAGATGCTTTACAGAGGCAAACACTTTATCACAGACATGGTTAAAACTAGAATTGCCACTACTTACCTATTACTTTCACTACTTTACAGGACTCTCATCCTTACTAACCTCCAGGTATCACAAAAATGAAAACTTGAATAGCTCTATAATAAATTGGCTAAATTTGCAGCAAATACCCATCTCAGAACCCACTGCTGTATAGCAATAAAAAAAGTAAATTAAATTGGTTAGAAGTGCCCCAGCAATTAATACATACACAGACTCTTACCACCTATAAAATTATCCAGCTTCCATATGCTTGTCCAGCACTAAATCCCATTCTAAATACTATGTTTTGATTTGGTCATTATGATCCAAGGATCAAAAAATTACTGTCTGTCTACAAACCTATGAAATCTGCTGGACATGGTCTGTACTCATACCATGCTGCTAAGGCCTGAAACTCTTACCTATGTCCATCAGGGCAATACTTTCCCTCCTGTCCTTTAAAACATTCTGAAAGACTTCCTAGCCAAAATGTGGTTCTGTTCATGCTCAACCCCAGGATAAACTATATCCCTAAATACGAATAAGTACCTCTTCACAACTTACACCTCCTCATTATCCTTTCTTCATTCATGTCCTTATCTCTACCTATTTCTCTTCTATGACTCTCTTTCTAAATAAGCTATAAACCTGTTTTATTTTCCTCACTTCATATTGCAGTTCCTGTTTGTATTGTAGTAAATTATCTTTAATTTCTCCATAATGTAATCAAATTTCTCTATATAATAATCCTTGTCATATAAGTTCATATATGTGGGATCTATTCTTAATCAATGTGTTCGCATTATGTTTAATTTGGCATACTTATTTAAACTGTAGATGCCTTTGTATTGTTTTTCTAGACTGTAAAATTATTGTTCTGAAAATGTTTTTGTAATGTTTTGGAGCTTTTCTTCCCAGGCCTGCATGGAAAATGGGCATGCACCCACTCAGTCTTTCACAGTAATCAAATATCAATAAGGGAAATAAATAATTCCCATCCACTCCATCTTATATAACATTCATTCTTTCTAAAGCCAACCTTTCCCCTTCCAATCTGGCTACTTATTCCCTGACAGCTCCTTGGCAACACTCTTCCTATAGAATTATCCAACATCTGAAACACCTCCAACTCTGAATATACTTCCTCAGGTCACTCTCTGCCAACTCATATAACAAAGGAAACACCTACTCAGACCACACCCCCATCTACATAATGTTAGGCAAAGAGCAAATAGAACACATTTAGGAAATGGCGTGTCTGTTGTCTGTAAAGATCATTCAACTCCTATTAAACAAGACAGTGCCCCTGACAACTTTAGAATTCTGGATGCAAGTATTCAGATATCTGAGCATTTAGAATGAAACAATAAATAAAGAAAGAAAAAGAAAGGAATGAAGGAAGAAGTTCACAACAACTAAAGAGGAAGGAAAAGAAACTGATAAATGTCTGTAAAGTAAAGAGAATGTATACTAAAAGGACATTGCTTTGTTATGTAACACACAGATTACAGGGGATGATGATATTTTTCTGTCAGAAAACCTTCACTCTGCAGCAAAAGGCATCATTTTTTTTCCAAAAGAGAAGGTAGAAAAAAGAGGCAAGAGGCAGACAAAAAGGAAAAAATCAAAACTGAATGTGGAAAGATTGAAGAACATTACTGTAAGAAAAAAAAAGAGAAAGATGTTGACTACATAGTGTGACACCCTTCCTTGGAGGCAGTAATTAAGGAGCCTCAATTCTCACCACTGACACTCAGTTCTGGGACTGGGTTTCCCTCTCTCTATACAGGCTCCAAATAAGCCTCCCTACTGACATAGTTGTAAGAGGTAAGTCCTCAGCTGTGTGTTCAAAACCAAGTCCTCCACCACCCACTCTGTGAAACCAGTGTTCTATGCCCCTGCTCCAAGTAGCTGACATATACACACTCTTTGAGATTTGATTTTCACACACACACACACACACACACACACACACACACACACACACACACACACACACAGACACACACACACACACACACACACACACACACACACACACACACACACACACACACACACACACACACACACACACACACATACTCACAGACACACACACACACACACACACACATACTGGAAAGGCTGGCACAGATTTACCAGCTATGACTAGTCACTATGAAATGTTTACATTTATTTAATAATAAATAAATAAAGAATATCAAATTACTGAATATCTATTTACAATAAACACCAGGGTTTCAATCACAGGAAATGGTAAAAATGACACCAATGGAAAAATTCACACAGATACAAAAAACATACTTAACTAACCTTACTATATTTGCCTGAATTATCTAAAGAATTACTGTCTCTTAGTTCACTTACTAGAGCAAAGCAAGATGATGTAGATGAGTGGTATTTCTTTTGTCAGGCTTCACAAATAGACTGCTCTGCAACTTCTGTCTCATCTACTATTAAAACATCATTTCAGTGCTGGATTACAGAATGACATCACACACATCTGGTCATCTGACTCTGGTTCCCACACTACCCCCTTGTAGAAACTGAACCAGCATCTCGCATATATGTGTCATAATACGCACACATAGACCTTTGCTAAGATGTTATAGCATCTAGAAGAAATAAAACCATTTCAAAAAATCCACCCTTCCAGTGTAGCAATTAGTTTATCCCTAAGGACAATGCAGTAGGATTCCTAGTTCTGGTTTTCACAGACATTTTGTCTCTGGCTGCAATCAGAACTGTAAGATACAATCTTTAAGGCCTAATCCAAGTAATTTAATTTCAGACTATTTTTCAAAGTTAGCTTGACTGAGATTAACCTCTTCTCTTCCAGTATCCTATGTTACAATATATTCACTTCAACAGTTACAATACAGTGTGCCATACAGGTGTATTTGTTTTCTGCCTAGCAGGACCCGCTGTTGGTAGAATTGTAACACAAGCAGCTTTGCAAATACATTTTCAATACAAGCACCTGTACAAATCAATTTGATTTACTAATGGACATATAATTATTTACAAAACTCCTGTTAGCTATGCTAGCATATGTTGCACATCCACTGCCCTACTTTTCCTGGCATAGCTAGCATTATCTCACATCATCACACATGGCTCAAGCTATGGATGTACAAAGCCAGCTGGATGAGAATTGTATGCTTGCAAATTTAATATACAATGAAAACAGTGGGATTAGTCTGACCAACGGAGATGAAGATCATTCCTTTGTAACAACTCACAGAGCAGATACTATTGTATTAGAATTGAAGATTCTTCAGATCTGGTCAGAAAAAATGTTCTTGTGGTTGTAGATTCTATTATTAGAGGAACTGATACTTAACATTTGCAGAGAAGATAATTAACATTGAATAGTATTATGCTTGCGAGGAGCAAAAATAGAATATGTGAGACAAGCCTTGTAGTGTCTTAATGTAAGGACGTACGGGTCTGTTTTTATTCTTGTCTGTAAAACTAATCTCATCCACAAGGACTCTCTGACTGCTAGTAGGGAACTTATGTCCCTCTTAGATAGTATAGCTTGTACTGGTGTTAGGACATATTTTTCACAAATCAGATATAGAACGAATGGTTAGGTCACCATGAAAAAAAAAGATTTTTGGGGGGAAAATATCTACATGAAAAAATGTCCTTTTTTTAAAAATGGAAATGTGTGGAGCATTCAAGCCTAGTTTGGGCACACGTGGTCAGACAATTTGGAGTGCATTTGTCAAGATCAGGGATGATATTTTGCAATATTTGACAAAGATGAGGCAGGAATTTTGCCAGGCTGAATATTTAACAGTTTACAGATAGCAACATTTGATGCATCTCTGATTGTTGTTAATGTTAAGAACATTAATAATAAAGTTTATTTATTTGAAAACTTGTAACATTTCCACAAGATTGTTGTTGTTGTTTGTGAAACATGGTTAAAGAACAATGATTGGAAACCCATTCCTTCAGGGAAGAAATATTTTTATTGTAACAGACATTCCAACAAAAATCAGGTGGAGGTGTTATGATAGGGATTAAAGAGAGTTATGACACCTGTGATTATTATATGTTCAGTGATAATACCAATACTATAAATTGTGTAACTGTGACAATAAAGACAACTCTGTAGCAATTGCTGGAGTGGATTGACCACCAAAGTCAAGTGCTGATGACCTAGAGGAATTCATACATTTTTACATGAAACACAGGAAGGAAAAATAATATTAGCTGGGGACTTAAATTTACCATAAACAGATTGGAATAATATTGATTTAACAACATTAGTAAGGAAATTATTCACAAAGTATGTTCAGGAACGACAACTAATTCAGATTGTAAAATAATCTACCAGGGAAAACAAGATATTACACATTGTTTGTGTTCCTGAAGAAATTACTGTTACTTCAAGTCAAGTTTTTCCACCATTGATGTGAAGTGATCATGAGGTTATAAAGGTTAATTTGTTGCTAGACAATTCTGATAAATTGAAATCTAAACCAATGCACAGAAGATTAATTACAGATTATAGGGAAGCAAAACAGTCACAATGTAAAACTAACTGCAGTGATGTCATCAATGGAAAAACTGTAGATGGAATATGGAAAGTTTGAAAGAGAAATTGTATGAGTGCAAAAAAAATGTTTAACATCAGGATCTAGGCATACAAATTCAAGGGGATATATTTCCATAAGAACAAGATACCTGATTAAGGTGAGAGACAAAAAATATAAGATAATGAAGAGAGGTTGAACTATAACGTTGAAAACTGAAATAAGCAAGCTGGACAAACAAATTAAGTATAGTGTGAATCAAGATCAAGAAAAAATTGAAGAACATTTATATAAAGATATTGAGCATAATAGGAAAGCTTTTTGTAGATACATATGATGTGGAAGGACTAAAGACAAACAAATTGATAAACTGTGTGTAGATTCTAAAATTTATTCTTAGACACAACAGATTAAAGATATATTTACAAAATCGTATGCAAAACAGTTTGGCTCCACAAAGTGGGTAATAAGTTGTCCTAGTGACATCCAGGTAACCACAGAAACTGGAATAAAATTAGATTATATTAAAAAAGAACTGAGCAAACTGGATCTAAACAAAACACATGGAGGAGATGGAAATAGTAATGATGACCTGAGAACACCCTACATGAACTCCAAGAAGAGCTAAACCAAAACATAAAACTACTGTTCAATCTCAGCCTTACTACAGGATATGTACCCAAAGAGTGGCGTACAGCAACAGTGGTCCCTCTCCACAAAGCTGGTGCCTCAATGGATCCTGGAAACTATCGCCCCATAAGCCTGACTAGCTTGGTCTGCAAAGCTATGGAAAGGATCATCATGGACCTCATAAATAAAGATATTGGGGGCCTACAGATACTGTATCCTACCCAGTTTGGCTTTGTTAAGGGCAGATCCTGCCTCTTAAACCTGGTTGATTTCTTTGAAACAGTCACCAAGGCCATTGACGAGGGGTAGGTGGTCCACATAGCCTACCTGGACCTTGCAAAAGCCTTCGATATAATACCCCACTCGGGCATTATAGATAAGCTCACCAGCTTAAATATAAACCCATATGTCACTAGATGGGTTGCAAACTGGCTCAAGGACAGAACCCACATGGTTAGAATTGCTGGAGCCATGTCAGGCTCCAAACCAGTTAGAAGTGGCATCCCTCAAGGCTCAGTCCTGGGACCTCTCTTGTTCGGTATATATTTCTCGGAGGTACAGGCCAACACAGAAGGACTGTGGCTGACCAAGTTCACAGATGACTGCAAACTGGGCACCATAATCGACTCTCCAGCCGACACAAGCATCCTCCAAAAGGGCCTCATAGAAACAGACAACTTGTGCCAGAGCCATGGCCTCAAGCTCAACGCCAAAAAGTGTATAGTCATCCCCTTTGGCAAAAACAAAGTGCCCACAAATTACCACATAGGTGGTAATCCATTAAGTACAGAAGAAGTAATTAGGGACCTGGGGACCCAAGTTGATAGCAATCTCTCATTTGACAACCACGTGGCAAAAGTGGTTAGAAAAACATTTTATATAGCCCACCTAATCATGAAGGGATTCACATCTAGATCAGGGGAGGTCATCGTGCCTCTTTACTCATCCCTCATCAGGCCCATAATTGAGTACAATGCCCCTTTTGGGATGTACCTTACCAGACACCTACAGCAACTGGAAAGACTCCAAAAGTACCTCAACAAGAGGATCAAAGGGCTTAAACAGATGCCATATGCTGCCTGGTTAAAGAAACTCCAGCTCTACTCAGTGGCATACCGCCTGCTCAGAGGCGATCTGTGCCTGACGTATAAAGCCATGTCCAACCGGAATTAATGGACATGCTGCACCTCAGAAAATCCAAATCCCATCGAGCTACGCGCTCGAGAGACTTGAACCTCAGCACTGAAATAAATAGGACATGCTGGAGGGACAGATTCATAACCCAGAGGCTCCCTTCACTCTGGAATAAAATCCCAGTCCAGGTTAGGCAGAGTCCCTCATTGACTCTCTTCAAGAGGAATCTTGATGAGTGGATGGGAGATCATAGGTTTACCCCGGGTATCACTTCTGTGTCACTGTTAAACAGAGGCACAGCATACTAACCTCGAAAAAGGGCAAAGCAAAATTAATTTAAAATGGGTGGCGAAAGCCAAACACACTCTGGCTAGGCTTATAAATGCCCTAGGGCAGATAGCCTAGTATGAACCTATGAACCTATGAACCTATGAACATCAGCAAGAACTCACAGTACCACTATTTATACCACTATTATTCATAAGGTCATACAGGTATTGTGAGATTCCTCAAGATTGTAGACATTCACTTATTAGACCTGTCTTTAAGGGTAAGGGGAGTAGGACAAACCCACAGTCATATAGTCCCTTAAGTTTACTCTTATGCTGTGGAAAAAATAATGGAGAAGGTAATATTGGATAAGGTATGATCAGAATTAGATAGCTTGGGAAGTGAAACCATATATCAGCATGCATATGTTGAAAATAATTCTATTACCATCTGTAACATGATGGTCTATAATAATATAATAGAAATGAATGAAAAAAATTACTGTGCTGTAATTTATACATATTTAACTTCAGCATTTGACAGGGTGATACACAAAAACACTGATCAATAACCTAGAACAACTAGGTATCAATGTACTCTTGATACGACAGACAACTGCATGGCTTAAACATAGGACATGACAAGTAGCAGATAGCAACTGGACATGTGAAATCATTGGTTACAGCCAGGGTGTCCCACAGGGCTCTGTCCTAGGGCCTTACTTGTTTAGACCCAACTTTTTCATCTGAGGTATTCTACAGTCTATGTGCAGATCACCTGAAATTGGGTAAACTGATTACATGCATTACAGATAAAGCATGTCTGCAAAAGAACTTGACTAAATTGACCAGTTGGGCATTGGAGAATAATATGCTAATAAATGCATAAAAAACTAAGCATATGATATTTGGGAGAGAAATTGAAAGGTGAATATTTAATACAGCACAAACTGATTGAAACTGTATATTCATTTGGTATATGGGTAGATCCAACTATGAGTTTTTTTCTGTTCTTATCAACCAATTGGTTATTTTATAGTCATAGAACCATAGGTTGTATAAACAAGATTTACAAAGCCTAGGAAATCAGAAATGATGAAGTCACTGTTTATTAGTAACATTAGACCCAGACTTGAGTATGGAATAGCAAGATGATGGAAACCTTATAGGGAAACAAGCATGAGTAAGCTGGAAAGAGTACAGTGGAAATATACCAGGGGCATCCATGGATGTGATAATTTAAGTTGTTATGAAAGACTAAAATATCTGAACTTGTACAGTGTTTCTTATAGATATCTAAGAGGAGATCATATTTAAGTATATATGGCATTTACAGACAACTATGTCTGGGAATGTTTGGGGTTATGAAAAAGTACTAGAGAATCATCAGAGAGCCTATGTAGAAGAGGTCCAAATGAAGAAGGGATCTGAATGGAGAGATGATAAGTCAGCAAGCAAAGGAGAGTAGTATTGCTGAAAGTGAATTCATCCTCAATTCATGGTGATTATCTTCATGAGGTTGATCCTGTTTTTCACAAAATCTCACCAAGACAACACTGATATATAGACTATATTTATATAGAATATATCATGGACAGAAGTAGGTCAAAAATTAAAAAAGATAGCTGGGTGCAAAAGACCCAGGATACAGAACTGCCTAGTCTTGGTAGACACACTGGTGCCAGGACTGGAAAAATAGTGTAGAATCCTTAAAATATGGAATATTCCTACAATGGTGCCGGGCCATTCCCAGGGGAAGGATGCCCCCTCTGTTTTAGAAGGAAATAGTAGTCCACAAAAAAATGACAAAAACTGATAGGCCAAAAAAAGAGCCATAAATATGATAGAGTGGACTATTGAGGATAAGAAATAAATTATACATTGTTACTATTATGCAAAAAGCCCAGAATTTCCAGACAAAAGATATACAAAAAGATTAAGAGAGAAATTAGAGGAAAGAAAAATACTTCCACAAGAAAACTGTCAGAAACCTCAAATAAAAAATTGTGTTCATTAATACAACATATTTGTGAAAATAGTATATAGACCAAGAAATTTGATCTGTTTGGAAAAAGAAGCATCTGAAGAAGTGCAAAAATATAAACAACACCTAGAGCTTTTGGAAAAGTATAAAAAAGAAATATGGACATGGGAAAGAAAGAGAGATTTGATACGATGCAATATTTATGCAATGCAAGGTGAAAGCCAAATTAATCAATATAAAGAAGGCAGCCCTAAAGATATTCAAAGATAAATACAGGCAAAGGCATCCAGAAATGGAAAATTTCACAATAAAAAAATAATATCACAAACAGGGAATGTAGAAAAGAAGATCAGTAAAGTAAAAGTTAAAAAATAGAAGTTGATGTTATTGAGTGCCTGCAAAGTGAAGGATTTGGTGTAGAAGGTCTAACTCAGGTTACATCACAGCATGATGGAACAAGTCCCCAAAGTAAGGAGAAACAGGAAGATCATCTGAAAAAAAATATGGACGTGGGAAAGAAAAAGCGATTTAATAAGATGTAATATCTATGCCAAGGAGAAAGCAAAAATACTCACTACAAAAAGAGCAACACCAAAGATATTTGAAGAGAAATACAGGCAAAGGAATCTGGACATGGAAAACTTTACAATAAAAAATAAGAAGACAAAGAGGAAAAGTAGAAAAGGAGATTAGTAATGGAAAAGTTACAGAAATAGGAACTGAGGTTATGGAGTACCTGCGAAGTGAAGGATTCAGTGTAGAAAATCTAATACAGAAAGCATCACAACAGAATAGAGCAATGGACATCCAAATTAAGGGGAAACCAGTGGAACAGGAAGCAATTGGTTAGGTACCTTATGAAAATATTATGGAGCCTTCCACAGGAAACCAGTATAAATGTTCACTTAAAGCTAGATAGCAAGGGAAGGAACAGGAAACTGTGGAAACTCTGATGCAGTCAACGTTGAGGTGTGTTAAGCCAGTGAGTTCACATATGACAGAGCAAAGGATGACACAGCATGAAAATGAAGAGAATGTTCCACAGGAAGATGCTATAGAACTTTCTATGAAATACTTGTAGGAAATGGAAAACAAAAAATGTGCCCTCAGTTTAGAAGAAAATGAGCTAAGAGAAGACTTGCTTGATTTAATACAGATAGATAGACTTATTAAGATGAATAAAAGAAATAGACTGCAGAAAGTCAATAAAACCCAAAAAGTCAGACGTTTGATAAAACAAATGAATACAGTAATTAGGACTGTCCATAGAGATCCATGCAATATGTCAGAAGTAAACAGGATATAT
The DNA here is from genome assembly GCF_019279795.1 of Protopterus annectens. Classification (NCBI taxonomy): domain Eukaryota; kingdom Metazoa; phylum Chordata; order Ceratodontiformes; family Protopteridae; genus Protopterus; species Protopterus annectens. The sequence continues at coordinate 649,457,415 of NC_056734.1, read as the reverse complement.
TACTGTGCAGCTAAATTAATAACTGATAAAGTTCTACCGCAAAAACACAGGGTAGTGAGGGAAAGGAAGGGAGGTTAAGACAAGAAGTGTCACTGTTAAAAGAGTATAGATGAGGGAACAGATCAACAAAAACACTTAGAAAGATAGATGTGATAAAAGCAATACGCAGCGTTAGAGCAGATCAAGATCTATCATGCACTATTGCAAACAACAAACTAAAAATCTCAGCACAGCAGGAAGAACTTATAAGATATGGAGATAAATATAAAGGAAAAGTACAAAATAAGCAATTTACTGATGGCCTAAAAAAGTTTTATACAGAATTGGGAAACAAGGTAAAATGAATTTAAAGACGATTACAGAAAGAAGAAATAGATATATTTTGGAGAATTATTTATGAAGATCCTGTGGAGCATAACAAAGATGATTAATGGATAGAAGAAGTAAAAGAAAGAATAAGAAGTTTAAAGGTACAGGAAATGAAATGGGATGAAGTTACAGCCAGACAGATTGAAACAAAATCAAGAAAAGCCTCTAATTGGAAAACCCAAGGCCTAGATGCAGTACCTAACTTCTGGTTAAAAGTGTTAACATCTTTGCAGAAAGATTTAGCCATGTGTAAGAACTATTTATATGTATACCCCAAACTGACACCAGCCTGGCTAACAAAAGAAAAAGCAATTCTCCCACTGAAGAGTGAACCTGCAAGCTCCTCTAAAAATTATAGACCAATAACTTGCCTTCCGATGACGTATAAACTATATTCAGGAATTGATGCTGACAGTTTATAGCCATTTAGAAGAAAACTCATCTATGGCAATATAACAAAAGGGCAATAAAAGAAAGTCATATAGAACAAAGCAGCATGTGTTATTTAATAAAGTCATAGTGGAAAACTGCAAAAAGGGGAAGAATCGAAGTATGGCATGGATTGACTACAAAAAGCATTTGATAGTATCCCACATTCATGGATAGAAAAGTGCTTAAAAATGTATAAGATACACCCTACACTGATCAACTACATTACGGAGACCATGAAACAGTGGCAGACCACTTTGCAATTAAGCCATAATAAAGGACAAATTACTATCCCAAGGATACAACTTCAAAGGGGGGTATTCCAGGGTGACTCTTTGTCACTGCTGCTGTTCTGTCTTACCCTTAACCCATTAAGCTGTCTATTTAACAGATTAGAGTGAATCAAATTGTATTAATGGGTAACCAGAACCATAAAATGTTTAAAACATTTAATTATAAACTCATAAAAACAAAAATAAAAATATGCAAGTGCAGGTACACAACACAGTGTGAATACACTTTCACCAAATGGCTTCCTCAGGCTAAGAACATTCAGCATTATGCTACCATCACTAGTTTTGAGAATTAATTAATGTATGTATTTTTAAACATTTTCAAATATCTTTGTTGATTCCCATTGATTCCTGGTGAGATATGAGCCTTAAATATGAATATCTATTTCATTTATTCATATTCTGTTATTTATGTAATGTCAACCCCTCATAATGGTTTTATAATTAATTTAAGGATCATAAATCTAAAAGTATGTGTTATGTTTGCTTCCATTATATGTTTAGAGAGTGCATTTGTTAGAACATTTCTATTAATTTCAGATAGATGTTGGCATATTTGCTCCTTGAATTTTCAATTCAGTTTACCAGTGTAATATGCTGTACACCTAGTGCACTTAGCTAAATAAATTAAGTTGAGAATTACAGTTTCCATATGCATTCAAATAAAAGACCTTTCCTGTTATTGGATGTAATATGCTTTTGTCAGTATATAGTCACAAAACATAACAATTGTTACATTTGAAAGTCTCTCTTTTATTACTAGAAAAAAGTTCTACACTAGTTTGGTTGTTCCTTATAGCAGAGCATATTATTTTGATTTTTCTGTCTTTTATGAGCATATCTGGACTGTTGTTCAATTAAATTATTGAGTTCTTTTTTTCTAGTAATAAAATAGGGACTTTCAAATGTAATAATTGTATGTTTTGTGAGTATTTATATACTGACAAAAGCATATTACATTCAATAACAGGAAAGGTCTTTTATTTGAATGCATACAGAAACTGTAATTCTCACAACTTAATTTGTTTAGCTAAGTGCACTAGGTATACAGCATATTACATTGGTAAAATGAATCAAAAATTCAAGGAGTGAATATGCCAACATCTATCTGAGATTAATAGAAATGTTCGAACAAATGCACTCTCCAAACATATATTGGAAACGAACATAACACATACTTTTAGATATGATGATAAAACCATTGTCAGGGGATGACATTACACAAATAACAGAATATAAAGAACTGAAATGGATATTCAGGTTTAAGGCTCATATCCCACCAGGAATCAATGGGACTACACTTTAAGACCACATCTTAAACGATTGCATAATCAGATTCACAGGTGAATCATGTGACTTGGCTTTTAGTACTTATTATCGTAATTTTAGGTACTGAATGTTCTTAGCCTGAGGAAGCCATTTGGTGAAATTGTATTCACACTGTGTTGTGTACCTGCACTTGCATACTTTTATTTTTGTTTTTATGAGTTTAAAACTAAACATTTGAAATATTTCATGGTTCCAGTTACCTATTAATACACATTGATCTACTACTACTTAGTTAACTGGATTTATTACTGTACTAATGTCTTTCTTCTTCTTCCTTCTGCTTAACAGCTTAGGCCATGGCTATAATTTGACTCCTAGAAAAAAACAAAGTGGAAAGACTTCTCATCTTCTCTTTGTTGATGATTTAAAACTGTATAGCTTATAAGATGATGAACTGAAAGCACAACTGCAAATTGTCAAAACTTTTTCACATTATATAAGAATGCCATTTGGTCTTGATAAGTGTGCAAAAGCAGGAAAACTGCAGCACCAAGAAAACATCAGTTTGGGGCAAGAATGTGATGTAAAAGAACTTGAGCAAGAGGGAGTGTATAAATATGTGGGAACTGATGAAGGATCAACAATAAAATATGAACAAATATGAAAAAAACTTAGTAAAGAATATTTGAGAAGACTTAAATTAATCCTGAAAATAGAGCTGACATCTAGGAACAAAATTCTAGCTATAAACCAATTTGTTATTCCTGTTCTAACTTATAGTTTTGGAGTGAGTGACTGGCCCCAAAATGTGTTGGATAGATTAGACAGAAAAATAAGATGGATTCTTTATGTTCACCAAATGATTTATAAAATCAGTGCATACTAAGATTATATATCTTCCCCATTCTGAAGGAGGGATGGGTCTCCTTGAAACTGATTACATGTATAGATCTGCAGTCATAAGACTGTACACATATCTGCTGACCTCACAAGGCCCAAATGTAGTGAAAGTATTGAAACATGAAAATAAATGTAAGATAACTTCCCTGCTTAGTTTAGCAGAAGCATATCAGCATCAAGCAGGAATGGAAATCAAACCAGACGTAGATAAAATCAGGCAGCAACTGAATGTGCCAAAAAAAAAAACAAAAGAAAGAATATAAGGTGAAGGATAAGATGAGAAGGCAAGAAATCTAGAAAATGCATAAATATAGTTGCAAGTATAAAAAACTTCTGGAAGAACCTCATGTTGATCATCATCAAATGCAGGAATGGTTAAGGGGAGGCGAATTCAAACCAAGACATGAAATGTTAATATTGGCAGCCGGAGATAGTGGGCTACGTACACATCGGTTTACAATGTCCATTGAATGTGTGGGGGAAACAGACAAATGTAGGTTTTGTAAAACAGAATTGGAAATAGTTGCACACCTCATTGCTGGTTGTGACATACTAATGGCAGAAGAAATGTATACTAAAAGGCATAATAATGTGGCAAGATTGTTGCACTGGGGATTGTGCAAACATTCTGCTAATGAAGTGGCTGAAAAACACTGGAAACATGAACCACAAAGCATCACAGAAAATTATGAAGTCCACATTACATGGGATCACTTATTACCAACAGTTCAAAAGATAGATGCTAGGAAACCAGATATAGTTGTCCAGGAAAAGAAGACAAAAAGTAGCAGTGATCATTGAAATCACTGCACCCAGTGACTACAGTGTCTTGTGTACAGAGACACAAAGTCATAAAATATCAGGATTTGCAGGCAGAAATGAGAGCAATGTGGAAGAAAGGTACCCAGACAGTTCCAATATTAGTAGGAGCAACAGGTCTTATAAAAAATAATCTACAATCATATCTAGGCATGTTACCAGTGGGAAGAAATAGCCAGGGAATTGTTATGGCTAGGCTTGTATAGGCCCTAGGGCTGATAGCCTAGTACCAACCTATGAACCTATGAAACCCAGTATGAATTGATGAAGGATTCATTACTGGGCACATTGCTGGTGCTGCAAAGAACACTTCTGGCTGACATCAAAGATTGAAACAGTACTAATTTCATGAACTTTAATTGTACGTTAACTTAGCAATGAGGTCCATTCCCATCATAGTATTAAAGACCCAAAAGGCTTGGAGAAATTAAAAAAGATTCTATAGGAATGAAAAGTGTACTAAGTGGTTCTTTGAGAGAGCAGCTAATGCATGGAACAGACTACCAAACTGCATTAAAGAAAATACTAGTCTAGATATTTTTAAAAAAAGCCTGGACACTTATTATGGGAACAACTCTTTTAGTATATTGGCAGGCTAGAAGTATATTAATGTCCATACTTGAAATATTTCTATGTATGTATGTATCTATGTGTGTATGTATATTACTTGGCATTTATTTTATACTCAGTAGCTATCACCATCTATGGTACCTATACTTCTAAATAAACTACAGACCCCTTATTCCCACACATTCTAATACACATGTAGAAAACAAAATCTACCAACCTCACTCTAACACACATCTCTATTGATCCCCAACATAAAGTGACCAGTGCTAAGCTCACATTCAATATATTTGCAGGACTCTCAACTATACAACATGTAGTATTTCTTCCACAAATCATAGGAACTTTATCCTTTTTCCTATCTGCATAAATCACACCCTACCACTATCAACTCAACTATGGCACTCTGCAACATGCTACCTTTCAAATTCCTGACACAGATAGCTCAGTTTGATCCCCTTCTATAGCATTTTAACTGTACCACACTGCATACATAGGTTTGTACATTACTATTAGGCTATCTGCCCTCACAAGCCATTTTAAGCCTAGCCAAATTTTCCAACCAATTTGGTATTTCAGTTACCCTTACCTCTTCATGGACTAGATTCATATTACTCATAGTGATAACTGGAATAATACCACAGATATTTATAAGGCTCCAAGCATGGCATGTATCATTTAGTAGTTTTCTCTGTCTAATAGTTGAATAAGGGCAGCCCTAGAATAACATTTCCTATTTCCCATTCAGAGATCCAAGTTGTGTTTGAATACAGACAGAGATGAGCTTTCTTTTAAGTGGATGAAGAGTCTGTTCTGGAGCAGTGGTATACTCTGAGAGATTTATCTGTAGGTTGGGAGGGTGGCCTACTGGTTAAAGTGTTTGCCTTCCAAACACAAGGTGCAGGGTTTGAGTGTCTTCACAATGGGATAAAAATGGGCTTTAAAAGCAGCCACAGGCTCCCTCCACACCATTCATTCAATGTTGGTTTTGATCTCTGGACAGAGTATTTGTAGCGCTGTTTGATTTGCTAGCGTACAGTAAGTCCATCAGGACTAGTTCAGCAGAGGCTTGCATGCAAAACTGTGTAAGAAATTTCTCTGTGTGGAGGATTTTCAATCCATATATATATAGTTAATCACTGTATATTAATCAGATCAGATAATGGTAATAGAAGTAACAAACTTAAACTCGTCCTAAGCTTGGATCGCTTGTCTGTGTACTTAATAAAGGATTTTCAACTAATAAAAAAATATAAAATTTGAAATATTATACAGAATTACTAAGTATTCAAAAGTAATCCAAGCAGGGTAGGCAGTCTGTTTCCAGTCGAAAATCCTTTATTAAGTACACAGACAAGCGATCCAAGTAAAACAAAAATAGAGTAATAGTTTCCTCACAAGCTTTTTAATTATATATATATATATATATATACTTTTAATCAGGCAAGGGAGTGTTTTATAGTGCTGTAACACAAAGTGTTACTGGTATACATGTTAAATTCACATCCCTTTCCCCATCAGTGTGACATTCGAGCTGGTCCTGCCCAACTTAGTAGCTGTCATAATACTATAACTCTTATGTACTTTAAGTAAAATTAATAATGATGTGGTACTTCCTTTTTAACCAAATTATTAAGTCTGTGATTTTATCCAAGACAAAATACTACATGGCTGGAAATATATAAACCTTAGACCAGATGGCAATCTAAAAATATATATATAAATATATACATATACACTTTGCATGCAAAAAATCTAAGGTCTAAGGTTTATATATTTCCAGCCATGTAGTATTTTGTCTGGGATAAAATCACAGACATAATAATCTGGTTAAAAAAGAACCACATCATTATTATTTTTTTAAATTACATAAGGGTTATATTATTATGACAGCTACTAAGTAGGGTAGAACCAGCTCGAATGTCACACTGATGTGGGAAGGGATGTGAATTTAACATGTATACCAATGACACTTTCTTTTACAGCATAATAAACCACTCCCTTGCCTGATAAAAAAAAATATATATATATATATATATATATATATATATATATATATATATATATATATATATATATATATATAGTTAAGAAAGCTTGTGAGGAAACTATTATTCTGTTATTTTTGTTTTACTTGGATCGCTTGTCTGTGTACTTAATAAAGGATTTTCAACTGCAAACAGACTGCCTGCTTGGATTACTTTTGAATACTTAGTAATTCTGTATACTATTTCAATTTGTTTTTTTTTATTTTTTTTTTCACTTAGGACGAGTGTAAATTCCCTGCTTCTAAAACCGCTATCTGATCTGATTAATACACAGTGATTAACTAGATATATATGGACTGAAAATCTTCCACACAGAAGTTTCTTACACTGTTTTGTTTTTGGACCCACTATACTTGTTTAGTGGGTTGTTTGAGACTTCCAGGATACCACAGAGATTACTTATATTTCAGATGCTTACATGACAGACACAGTCTCCTCTTAGCAGTCAGTAAAAGGCAGACTCTTGAGATAGGGTATTGAGACAGTACATGCGTGACAAATTATTTAAACAGAGTATCATTTTTGTTAGGTATCTCTTTGGTTATTCCAGTTGCTGTATATGTCTGGACAAATACATACAAATGGGGCATTATACTCAATGATAGGGCTTATGAGGGCTGAATAGAGGGGAACAATGACATCTCTGGACATAAAAGCAATCTCCTTGTTAATAAGCTGTACAATATAGAAGGACTTCTTCACCATGGATTCCAGAACTGCACCCAACTTGCAGTCATCTGCAAACGTATTCAGCCAGCGTCCTTTATTATTGGCTTTAAGTTCATAGTAGATGCCAAACAGGAGTGGTCCCAGCACTTAACCTTGGGATATTCCATTGCTGATTGTGGAGGTAGCTTCCCCTATTTTGATCTCCTGCATTCCATCTGTGAGCCAGTTGAGAATTCAGCAGATGATATAGGGTTTTTTTCATAGTTTGCTTAAATATTCTGCTATGTCTGAATAGAGGATCATGTAAAAGGCCTTGGCCAAGTTGAGATAAGTGGTGTGCATGTTTTTTCTTTCATCCATTGCCTTGGTGATGATTTCAATGAAATCCACAGGTTATGTAAACATGACCTGCCTCTGATAGATCCAGACTGAGAAAGATCTGGTATTTGGATGTTCCCAGTGTCCTTACTGATTAACTCCATGATAATCCCTTCCATGGCTTTACATATGAGGCTGATTAGACTTGTGGATCTATAATTGCCTGAATCAGTGGACAGTCCTCCAATCAAAACTGCTGTTCTCCACTCACTTGGTACAAAGCCTGAGTTGAGGCTGAGGATGAATAGTGCTGTAAGGGGCTTAGCTAAATCATGATTGAGCTATTCAGGGTACATCATGTAATATTGTCAGAACCCATCAATGCTGTATTTTAGCTTATGAAAGCACTTTTAAGATTTGGTCATCTGTGACACTTGGAGAGTGGATGTTAGTTTCAGGTATTTCTTCTAGGGTAGATGGGGAAGAGACAAGGGTAAAGTTTGAGTTGAATTTATCAGCCAGTAGTGGTGCAGTGGTTGTACTGTTACCTCGCAGCAAGAGGTTTTTCTGGTTTGATTCTTGGCTGGGGTACCTTCTGTGCAGAGTCTGCATGTCCTCCCTGCATTTGTGTGGGTTTTCTCCTTGTGCTCCAGTTTCCTCCCATGTTATAAAGACATGCATCTGGAGTGTTTCTCCCCAGGCCTCTGCTGAAAATTGGCTTTGTTCCAAGTTGGACTTTTCCAGTAAACAAATGTGAAATAAATAAATATCCTTAGCTTCAGTGACGGTGGCATCATTGCAATCAGCTCAACAGATTGCTGTGTTGCACTCCCGAGATTTCAAGCATAACTAAAAAAGACATTCTGATTATCGTTGGCTTGTGTGGCTATCTTCACCTCAGATGTGGCATTGGTCAATTTAACCAGGCATCTGAGTTCTTTGTCTGATTCTACGATGAGAACTTGATTATTTTGTGAATTTCAATTCTTATTTTTGGTCAATATGTTCTTTTTATTGTCAGGTTTGTTAATGTTATAGTTCCACCATAGGGTATGTTTCTGGCGTTTGCTCTGCACTTGTTTCTGCATCTATGCATCTGTTTATGTGCTTGTATAGTTTGATGGTATATGATTCCACAGAAACAGCAGAATTTTCAGGGTTTGGTGGAGATTTGAAACTTGCCAAAGTATTGCTTAGGAATAGATAGTTTGTATTTGAGAAGTTTCAATGGGTGAAGGTGGCATCTGGTTTCAGTTTCATTTCAAAAGAGATGGCTTAATGGTCAGACCTAACAAGGAACGATGATACACAAAGGATGACGCAAGATGCTTCCATATTGGTAAAGACAAGGTTTAAGATATTATAACATCTAATGGGTACAGTAACATTATTATAGGGCATTAGTACTGAGAAAATCCCATAATCCCTACAATTGTACATTAGTGCTGGTGTAAGTTTCCTAGTCAATAAATGGATAGTTAATGTCATCGCATCTATATTACCTGATCGAACGTTTAGGTTAGCGAATACCTAAATGTCGATCTGGTAATATCGAAAAATTAAAACAGTGAACGCCTGATTTAACGTAGGGAATGAATTCCCTTGGCCGCAAAAAAAAAAAATTAAACCAAAATGAAGTGGGGGGCTTTGCCCTCCCCCTGATGTGGGGGGCTGTACCCCCCACACACCCCCTAACTAAAAGTACCAACTCCGAGATCAATCTACAGTGGGGAAAGGGGCAAAATACACATAACGGCCAATGAAATTCTTTCCCTGCGTTAAATTGGTCATTTAGGTTATTTTGCTTTTGCTATTACCAGATCGACGTTGAGGTATTCCCTAACCTAAACATTAGATCAGGTAATAGTAACCCAATGTCATCTAGAAAAATGCTGCTTGGATTAATACTGAGGGAATCCAGCTCTTGTAAATATGTGTTGTGGTTTTCTTGTGTCATATGGGGGGGGTTCTATAGAGGGCCAATATGTGATAAAATACTTTCCTGATGAAACCCTTGAGACCCCCATGGTGAATTCAGAAAGAAAGTTGGTCAGTGAGTAAGAAAAAGCCAAGATATGACTTATGATTAAAACTGGTTGCATCAACAAAAACTCACCAGGGAAAGAGGGTGTCACCACTAGAATCTTCCCCCATTATTTTAATGGATCAATGAGCAATATCTTTCACTCTGGATCTTGGTGAAAAGAGCTTTACTCTAGAATGTTCCTGTGGTTCTGGAGCTTTGAATTTCCTACTCCCTGTCCACCACTGGACACTTGGCAGTTTGAACTTTTCTCCAAGCAGATAATGTATAGCCACTCCTGTCTGAGACTGTACACTTATTTATTTGGAATAATATACTTCTGAAAATGTCAGTTAAATTACTTTTGTATTTACGTTTTCTTTGTGCAACATTCTTGCAAAGCAAGTTGCATTCTGAGATATTTGCTTTAGCTTTACTTTTGAAACAGCAGCATAACACCTACCAAAGAAACATCTTTGCTTTGTTGAGCAAATTCAACTTCCATATATGTCAGTATTCAATTCTATGTTTTTATTTTTATCCTGTCCCTTGGATCTGGTCTTTCAGAGCCATACATGTCCAGTTGTGTGTGTGAGAGCAGGTATACTTGCAGCCAGTTTTGTTGTTTGCAGAGACTTCTGTGTCTCCTAGGGTTCAGTGAATGATCCAACTTCTTCCTGTTTGTAAAGGTTGCTGTAATCTTAGAATAAATCCCTTTTTTATAGGTGATGTCTAGGTTTATAAGTTTGTGAATTAGTACTAGGCTAGCTGCCTTTGTTGGCCATTTTAACTCTAGTCAGTTACTCCATGTAAGAATCAAATTCTGGACCTTGTATTCATAAGGTAAACGCCTTAACCATTATGTCAAACTCCCACCTTAATACTGTAGCAAACTGTTGTTTCTGTTGAGCTCTGCCAACAGATTTCCTCCAGTACAGCTCTTTGAGTGTGTACCATTATCTCCCAGTGGGCGTGGCTTGAGCCTTTAAAAAATGAAGTTAACACTTTACAATTCTAACAAATACTCATTGACATAGGTCAAATATCAATACAATTGCGTTTGCCATCATGTATGCTTCAAGATAACATATTCTGATACCGTGTATGTAGCAAGGATTTGGAATTATTAATGCAAATATGAACAAACAATATTTGACGCCTAGAGGCACAGTAGGAGGTAACTGCAGAAGCACATGGAGACGTCACTCAGATGTAATGGGTTAAGTTATGTTTTATATCAAATGGCAGCTACCTTTCCCTGTTATTCAGGCTATTTAACTGGCAACATCTCATCAGTAATTCCTTTCCTGATTTGGACCAGTGGGTGTTTACACACAGTATGATCCAAGTTACATGGAGTGGGTAATGCAGGTTTCTTCCCTGTTAATTCCTCCCCCATCCATTTGAAAATTCCAGTGCAATGAGTGGTCAATAAATCAAACCATCATTTGAATATATAAATAGGTTTGTTTAACTGATCATTACACTGCTGCATAAATTTGTAATGATCCTCTACATTGGGTGATGAAGACAGGGTTTGATCTTTTGCATTTTCAGTACAGCATTGTTTTATTCATCCCCTGTGTATGAAAAACTGCAACGATTCTAAGGGCAAAATTAGAAAAGGGAAACATTTCCTAATAGCCAGAAAATACAATATTTGATTTCAACACAATAAAGTGGTTGTAACAGAAAAAAAAATAAAGAAGCTGTAGTACATGAAGCTGCTTAACCACCCTTGATGTGAGTCACTCATGGATAGAGATTGTGACGTTTCCAACTTTATTCCCTCATGGAGAACGACTGCTCTAAAATTGTGGAAGGCATTATGGCCCTGCACAGTCAGACTACTATCTACTGCTTTAAACCATATCATAGGTACTGCACAGATACCTATGTCTTCCAGGTCAGGTAGGATGCTGCTCAATGCTAGGTTCATACCTGCCCTGGGGCACATAGTATTTAAAGCTCCATGATATCTCTCCTCATATAATCTATGGAGGTGCATCTCAAGTAATTGACACCCATTTGTACTATATCAGAGTCATATCTGCACTTGTTATGTAAAGAGTTAAGTGCATGAGTGATCTGTCAGATCCTAACTAACTATCACTCTTTCCTTTCTCAGCCTGGTAACAGGAACACCTGCATGCCTTACAATGGAGTCACCAATGCCTAGGATGTTTGGCTGGATAGATGCCTGCCTTACAGGCTTAGCATCTATGACTTGGGTGTTCCTTGTACTATGTGTGTGTTGGTGGGTTGTATAGATCTCAAGTGTTGCTGAATGTACTTTATGCCTGTGCTGTGCCTTGGAGTCCTTTGAGGCATAGGCAAATTAATCTTAACAGCCTCAGAATATGAAAGATTAAGCGTGCTGTGTTGGACATAGTGTGGTGTGGTGGTGGCAATCATGATGTCAGAGTTATCTTTGTGTGAGATTTTTGCTCCTAATGACATTATATGCGTGCATGTATGACACACTGAATTGTGTGGTTTGTGTAATAGGAAATAGTTAGATAAGGCAATTTCTGCACTGTCTCAAGATGTCCATCTCAGTCAGACTGGCTACAGAAATTGCTGCGAAATGCTGGCCCATGGTTTTCACAGGAAAAGACTCAGGGGGAAGTGAATTGCTTTTGGATGCAAGGGTTACTTTAGGTAGACTTGCTACTATGAAGAAATGGTCTTGGGGTTACTAGAGATGGGTTGTAAGGGTATCCTGTTCTTGCCTTACCTAGAGCATGTGCTTTATACTTGTTCTTCATGGACATTATATAAACTTCCAACATAGATTACACTAGTTGAGATTTTGCAGGCTTTCATGTAGTGAAAATAAAAGTTATTTTTTTCTTCCCTTTTTAATGAAAACTGTGTTTGGAATGCCTGGAGGATACCAAGATTGTGCAGATTGTGTCTTTTATTTCAGGGCTTTTCACACTTCTCAATGTCTTGAACAAACTAAATTAAATGACATTTTTATATGATCAATTTCTCAGAAAAATTAAACTGCATGAATTCTGAAAACAAGTACTAAGAAAAATGAATAAATAGCACTGATTGTTATGTTATGTGCATCTTACCTACCTCAGACAGTAGAATGCATGTATGGAAGGAGATCTCCCATCTCCTTGTCTCATGTGGTGATCACAGAGCCTGTGCTTGCATATATCCTAGTCTCTGTCACAAAAAAGAGCTCCTCCAGAAGACCAGAAATCCATTCTCATGCATATTGTCTGCTTCTTTTTAAAATGGCAATTGGTTTTGCAAGTTAGGCACTTTCTAGAGCATGTAATGAGCAAGTATAAGGCTTTCCATCCTTTCTCATATCCCTTATTGCTTCTTTTCCATTTTTAGGGGTTGGGGAAGCTCCCATTTTGTATTTGTTTTCTCCATCAGCTTTCCTGACCATGACAGACAAGCACAAGACACCTCTGGTATAGCACAGAGAATAAATTACTGATATTCATTTTTATTTGGCACTGTGTGACCCTTAAAATGCACGTAACTGCTATATTGTAAATGCTGTGAAATGAGATAACATCAGTTACTCTGTTGCTATAATGATATTTCCAGATATGATTGACAGGAATCTCATTCTGTTTTGGATGACCAATGGAGTAGAAGAGTAAAACAAGGTAAGTGTGAAGAACATTTTGATGCTGTGCTGTAAATCTTCATGGGTTAGAGTCTAATGCAGACTTACATTTTACATAGCTCTTTACTGTGTTTGTAGATCACTTACAAAAAGATAAGAACAGTTACCTAGCTCATTACTGTGTCTGTAGATCGCTTACCAAAAGAGAACAGTTACCTAGCCCATTACTGTGTCTGTAGATCACTTACCAAAAGAGAACAGTTACCTAGCTCATTACTGTGTCTGTAGATCACTTACCAAAAGAGAACAGTTACCTAGCCCATTACTGTGTCTGTAGATCACTTACCAAAAGAGAACAGTTACCTAGCCCATTAGTGTGTCTGTAGATCACTTACCAAAAGAGAACAGTTACCTAGCCCATTACTGTGTCTGTAGATCACTTACCAAAAGAGAACAGTTACCTAGCTCATTACTGTGTCTGTAGATCGCTTACCAAAAGAGAACAGTTACCTAGCTCATTACTGTGTCTGTAGATCGCTTACCAAAAGAGAACAGTTACCTAGCCCATTACTGTGTCTGTAGATCACTTACCAAAAGAGAACAGTTACCTAGCTCATTACTGTGTCTGTAGATCACTTACCAAAAGAGAACAGTTACCTAGCTCATTACTGTGTCTGTAGATCACTTACCAAAAGAGAACAGTTACCTAGCCCATTAGTGTGTCTGTAGATCACTTACCAAAAGAGAACAGTTACCTAGCCCATTAGTGTGTCTGTAGATCACTTACCAAAAGAGAACAGTTACCTAGCCCATTAGTGTGTCTGTAGATCACGTACCAAAAGAGAACAGTTACCTAGCCCATTAGTGTGTCTGTAGATCACTTACCAAAAGAGAACAGTTACCTAGCCCATTAGTGTGTCTGTAGATCACTTACCAAAAGAGAACAGTTACCTAGCCCATTAGTGTGTCTGTAGATCACTTACCAAAAAGAACAGTTACCTAGCCCATTAGTGTGTCTGTAGATCACGTACCAAAAGGGGAGAACAGACTTGACAAACAGCACTAATGTTCGAATGGTAACAAACATAAAAAAGTCTCAAATTGTTGATAATATTTTTTTTTCAGAACTGATCAACATGTGAAATTACTGTCTAAGTGGCAATATATGTGAAATATGTTTTCACTGCATGTTATCAGTACGAATGCATTCTGAACAAGGATTATGTTACATGAATATACAATGAAGTACATTTTCCACAGAATATCATAGTCATTAACAAGAAAAAAATTGCCATAAAAAGACAAAATTTAAGTTATTCAGATATATGTTAAAAAAGTATTTAATACCTGTAAATATGATCTTTACATGTTTCCTCCCTCTCAGGTGCAAATAACTGCTTCAGATGCCCAGAGGATCAGTGGTCTAATGCTGAACAGAATATGTGCATCCAGAAGTCTATGGATTATCTGTCTTATGAAGAAGCTTTGGGTACAAGTTTGACTAGTTGCACAGTTTTCTTCTCTTTATTTACTGCATCTATATTCTGTACTTTCATTAAGTATCGGGACACACCAGTTGTGAAAGCCAACAACCGTGAACTCAGCTACATCATTCTTAGTTCCCTGTTTCTTTGCTTCCTTTGCCCCTTGCTGTTCATAGGACAGCCCCAGAAAGTCACATGTTTGCTTCGTCAGACTAGTTTTGGAATAATATTCTCTTTATGTGTTTCTGGAATACTGGCCAAAACTATTACTGTTGTTATTGCCTTTAAAGCCACAAAGCCTGACAGCATTTTAAGACATTATATTGGACCCAAAACTCCCTACTGCATTGTGTTGTTTGGCACCATGCAGCAAGCTGTAATATCCATAATATGGTTGGTAATGTCTCACCCATATCCTGAAATGAACATGAAGGCTGAGGAAGGCAAGATTATACTGGAGTGCAAAGAGGGTTCAGTAATTATGTTTTACTGCATGTTGGGATATCTGGGTCTATTGTCCAGTGTCAGTTTTGTAATGGCATTTCTAGCAAGAACTTTGCCAGACCGTTTTAACGAAGCTAAATTTATTAGTTTCAGTATGATTGTGTTTGTTAGTGTCTGGCTATCTTTCATACCAGCTTATCTAAGCACAAAAGGAAAGTACATGGTGGCTGTGGAGATATTTGCTATTGTGACATCTGGTGCTGGCATAATTATTTGTATATTTTGCCCAAAGTGCTATGTTATTATTCTGAGGCCTCAAATAAATACAAAGGGATACCTAACAGGAAATGTGAAGTTCTCTTCAAAATAACTGGTAGCCTTCTATTTGAAGACTCCAGGCTTGCTGTGTGTGTGTGTGTGTGTGTGTGTGTGTGTGTGTGTGTGTGTGTGTGTGTGTGTGTATGTGAATGGTTCTTGGGGGGGTAAGTAATTTGTTCTGTGTCTGTTTACAGAAATGTCAGTTGGAACACATATACTAGAGCTTGCGTGACTTGTTAATCTCTGTTCTACCCAATGATAGCCGCAGTGAATGCATTAATTAATAATTTAATGCTGCAATAAAGAGGCATTTCTATATTTCAAAATTTCATTGTCTTATATCTGTATTAGTGCTGATTAATGGTGGTGTTACACTTTATACAACACTAAGTTCGCCTGCACAATTTACAAGCAAAAATTATACTTCACAGAAACAATAAACTGTGTGGATAAAAGAAGCCAGCCTTCATTTCTTACAATGAAACTAACAATTTGGTCTTTCAACCTTCTGAGTCTGAACCAGATAACAATGATATTCACATTGTATAGCCAATAGTCACTCTTATTGATAAATTCCTCATCAGATGTTAAACACGAACTAGGCAGGAAATTACAGGACCTGAATTCATGTGGCTTTGCAATAATTACACACATGCATTCAATTGAATTACTACATCTGAACAGAACTAAACTTTCAAAAGGGCAGAAAATGAGTACTTCAGGAAGGAGGTAAAACAGCCAGACTTCACAGAAACAGTAATACATACCAGAATAAATATTTTATCAAAACTCAATATTCATCCCTTGAGGTTGCAGGGTATTTGATTTTAAAGGGCACTATGCATGTACACAACTCCTGTGCAACATCTGTGATAAGGCAGCCATGAGTCATCTAAAACCAAGTATCTTTGAATATATTCCTGTTACCATTTTGATTCATTCAAACTAAAATGCTTGGCAACACAAACCAGAAACATCAAATCTCCTTGATCATGGTACATAGGGGCAAATGAAGATTTGTGATCTCAGAGTTGGTATATACAATTAGCAGGGAGTGGAGCAAGGATAGCAAATAACATAGTGGTGGGGTGCATTGGGGGCTTACCCCACCAAAATGATGTTTTAAAATTTATGTTCATTGATATTCCTGAGTTTCAATCTTTTCAGTTCCATGTTGTGACTGTCGACTATTTCTACAGTCACCAATTTAATAGACATTCACCTCATAATCCAGCTAACATTACAATTAATTTAGCCTATTTTATTTAATATGGCACAAACTGAAGTGCAAGTAAGTGAATCAAATGCATTGGCTATGTCTAGAAATTATTCCACAGGGCAAACTAGATCTCTTGTTATTGTTACTTGATTATAAAATTCGGTCAAATTTGTTGATGATGATTTTTCTTTATAAATCTGTGGTGTAAGACAGTTATTTTTATGTTTTTGTCATCAAGTCATTTATACACCTCTTGAAGCATTTTCTAAAGGTAGGAGTCAAGCTTATAGGCCTGCAATTTCTCATGTCTGTTGAGTTTTCCTTTTTTTAATTGAGGAGGTTATGTTCAGAACTGTTCCTGTCTTAAGTAATTTGTTGATGATAAGAGTGCAAGACAGATTTAAACAGTTATTAGACTTATTATCAAAACTATCATCATTATATCTAGGCCTGATGGTATGCATTTCTTTATTTTTTCATGGATACTTAATACTGATTCCTGTTACTTTTGGGTCAGTCACATCTTCTGATATGACTTCCATTATAGATTTGTTACTTACACTTCTGTCCTCTTTACCAGAGATACAGCTATTATATTCATCTGTCATAACCTTTAAATCCATTTTTGTGGTGATATCTTTAATCAGGACTATAGCAGGAATAGCTGACTTTTTATTATAGTTTCTGAAACTGTACTAAGACTTGTTTTCCATATTTTAATAATTATGCTGAAAGTGGATTTCTTTCTCTTTTTAATAAAGATTAAAATTCATTGGTCATCCAAACTGCATTTATTTTTTAAGTAGGGAACATATATATATATATATATATATATATATATATATATATATATATATATATATATATATAATGTATTTGAGACATATTTTTATAAAGTTTTATTAATACTCCACCTTCTTCTTGGGTACAATTTTCTTAGCACTGTTGACCTTTATGTTTACCCTGTTGAGTCAATAGTTTCACTTATTTCTTTTTTTCAAGTACCTTGCAACAATAATCACATTTTTCTGTTTTCATAATGATCCAGTTAACTAAAGAAAATGTTCCTTTCACATTTAGAAGTATATACCAGTTTTTGCTGACTATCATGGAGACCCACTCCACAAATGGGACATGCCTTATAACAAAATAAACCTGCTATTATCACATTCTGTTCTGTACTTAAGTTGTGCTTTATAATAAGTCTCTTACATCAGATCATTCTAATTTGAATAAGGAGACAGATGTCTTTCTAGATCCAGCATATAACAAGGGCTCTTCGATCCCTGCATCCTGACAAATATGATTATGACCTGATAGTGGCCCTCATTGGAGGGGGAGGTAAATTAGGCATTTTAGCCAGGAGCATGTGTCTCAAGGATATCATTAAGCTTGCTGTGCATGTGTCCAAGACTGTTAAGATACTGTTTCTGAGAACTATTTTGCATCATATAGATTAATGCTGACATTTACAGATAACATACTTGGCTTTAATAATTAGGTACTCAGATGGTGCCATTCTAAGGGGATGCAGTATATGTCAGCTTGGGACCATATGGCTTTCAGGCCTTCCTACCCTACTAGGAATGATCTGAACCACTCTCTGTTACCTAGAATTTTGCATTCCAGATAAAGTCTTGTTTGCCCCATAGTGACTTTTTTTAGGCAGATTCTATCTTCTGGAGAGTCGAACCTAATAAATTCTAATTTGTCAGACACTAATGTGGCTTATTAATGCAAAAACTTGAGAATACAGTTTGAGCATGTTCATTTTTTTATTTAGTTACAAAGACACTGGGGCAAATTTAATAATGCCTACACATTTTTTTCAGTGTAGGCATTGCACTGCGCTGGCTTACATGGGTGTAAACATTTTTAGATTCAGTAAGCGCTGCTGAGCGGTGCACACACACATGCCAACAAGAAAAGTTCCGTGACATGCAAATCACCTCATAAGCAGGTGTCTCATGCAAATGAGGCAGGTAAAGTGATCTAGCAAGCAGATAGGCATCTGTTCAGACCCTGTCTCAGTGGAAGTAGTGTACATGGAAAAATCCTTTGTACAGAAGTGTAGACAGACAAAAGGGGTTGTAAAAATGTAGATATATGGACAGACATCATAACACATACATATATGAGTGAAACTATTATCCTGTATGCGTGGCATGCTGAAGTGTGCAAGCATGCTTTATATAAAAATAAAAAAAATGGGGGAAAAAACATTAATATTATGTGGCAGAAATGTATTATAGGACCTTGATGGAGTCCCTACAATTGTGCATTGGTGCTGTTGCTAACAATGTAGGGCTATGAAGTGTGTAGTTTCCAAGCTGTGAGCATGGATATCTGTGTAAATGAGGTGGATTTACTGAATAGCAGAATGGCATAATCATGTCTGCATATCCCCTTCATGTAGGCTTAGGCCCATGTTGCTCTTAACACAGGATATAACTCTCACCAGGAGGATGTGTCCACTGACTTCTAAGCTCATTTCAGCTTACTTGCACATTTTTGTGTGGAGTGCTGCCTGGCTGAGCATCTCCTTTTAGGAGGGTATGTCCACTAACTTCTAAGCTTTGTTTAACTTAATTGCATGTGTTGGCGGCATGCTGCCATGCTGAGTGTGTCTGAAAAAATGTATTTAATTAGCTTTGGCCTTTGTTTAGGCTAAAATAGGGCTATTAAATGGATGTTAACTATATTGTAGGCAGGAGGAATACATCTTAGTTAGCCAATCACACATTCTGCACCTACAGCAGAGCTCTATAAAGTATGCATATACCCTACATTCTAATTTTCACCAATACTCTGAACCATTGGAGTACAGACATGGGAATTTTAACTGAGAGAATGCTAGGGGCTGCTGCAGGTCTGCTACATCTGTATGTGCTAGATGCTGAAGTCAATGCTGCTGGTGCTGCTGATAATAGTCCTAGGCTGTGAATGAGAACAGAGTTCAGACCCAGGATAACCTTCCAGGAGCTACATGAACTGGAGATTGTAGAGCACTACAGGGTAGACAGGGACATAAAAAGAATAAATGTACAGGCTCAGAATAAAAACCTGTTTATTTATTACTTAAAAATAGTACAAGGTTAAACGATTTCATCTGAAACCATAGTCAGACTTCATCAGAACAATATTCTCGTACATCTTTACTTCATGTAATGACTTTCATGTAACATGGAACTTTTCTCCCCACGCCTCCACTGAAAATGTGTCTCAAGCTCAGTGGACTTTCCTGGTTAACAAATGTCAATAAACAATAATAATAAATAATAAACAATATTTTATAGTAAAACCAACCAATCAAAATACAATCCCTTAATTAATTAATCCATTCAGATCAATCATTAATTATTAAAGTGAACATATCATTATATTTAAAAAAATCCTAAAATTGATGACACCTTCTAAAATAGCACATTAATTCTTCACAATAACCACCCTCACCAAAACTAACTTTTTTCATGGGTCCCAATTAAATTAAAAAAAAAAAAAAATATATATATATATATATTTAAAATAGTATCACGCCATAAATATGGCCTATAGTAGCAGGGACAGGATCTAAGATAGAACCACTGGCTATTTACATTGATCACAGGTTAAAAATGTTCATGACTTCTATTAAACACATTTCTAAAGACGCTTGGGACTTTTTAAGGAATATTTCTGGTAATTTGTATGAAAAGGATGTGTTTTTGGTAACAATAGATGTGGTTGACTTATTTTCCTGCATACCACATTTGGAAGGAATAGAATGGTTACACAACACCTTAATGGAGTGTGATTACTTAAAAAATGATTAATTGAATTTGATTATATAATTTATGGACATAATCCTAAAGAACAACTACATTTATTTTAATGGTGAATATTATAAACAAATGCAGGGAGTAGTGATGGGGGCTTGCTCTTCCCCTATCTTTGCCAATTTTCTCCTTTATAATTGGGAAAAGAATTTTCTGTTTACCTCAAGTTATGCAAGCAAAATCATCCATGACACTCAGTTTTTGGACGATATCTTTCTTTTTTGGAATGGGTCAGAGGGAATCCTGGAAGAGTTTTTTTTAAATATATAGAAACAACTGCTAGTTTTTTGAAATTTACTAGTGTGTATTCAAAAGTGGCTATTAATTATTTAGATGTACATTTGTACAAAGATTTTAAGAACAATAGATTTCATTCCAGAATGAAAGAATACATAAAGTGGGGGGCTTCACCCCCCACCCACCCCTACTTAAATATACCAACTCTGAGATTGCACTACAGTGCTGAAAATGGCAAAGTAACAGAAGTGGCCAAGCAAATTCTTTCCCTGGGAAAGAATTTGCTTAAAGGCCACTTCGCTATTTTGCCTTTTCATTGTTTAAGTTTGACCAAGACACATTCAATAGACTGCGTCTTTAGTCTTCTAATAGGAACCCAAGGGCAGGTATTCTGACTCTTATTTACACTATTTAAGTGAACACCCATACCATCAGAAGAAGGGTATAGTGAAGGCACAGATGATTAGGTGTCTAGGATGACTACCAAACAAGAGTATTTTGAGGAAGAAATAAGATTTGTGAAGCATTTATTTATGGAATGGTGTTACCCTATTAATTTAATAGACAGTTTAGCTGTTGAGGTGTGTAAGCAGAGAGAACAGAAATATTTTCCCCTTTTGGGTAAAAGAGAAACAGGACAGACTCCCAGTACGGTTAACACAAATATGCATTGTTTGGCATTTGTATACAACTTTTCTGCTAACTCTAGAGAGGTAGAGAGTGCTACTAAAAAATACTGGAATATGTTAACTGTTAATCCGGATGTTAGTTGGAAAATAACAGGTCCACCAGTATTTGTTAGGAGAAGAAATAGGGAATTAAAGGAAATTCTTGAGGCTGGTAATGCATTTAAAAGTAATAACCATAATAGGGATGGTACTTACAGGTGTGGTTGTTGTCACCAGTGTAGATTTATAGCAGACAAAAATGAGATACATCTTGAAACTTGGGGCATACACATATAAGCCAAAAGGATATTTTAATTGTAGCAGAAAGGGTGTGGTATGTTTGGTTATTTGTAATACTTCCTCAAGTTTTTATGTTGAGAAGATGGAGAGGGCCATCAGGAAGAGTATATATGAACACAATTATCATGTTACACATAGTAAGGACACAAATGCACTTTTTCGACATTGTAGAGAATGTGTTGATAGTAAATATATATTTTTTATTTTGAAACAAGACCTGAGGGGAGATCTTGGGAACCAGATTAGAGTGCAAAGAATTATACTGGCAACTAAAATTGGATGCAGCAAGGCCCCCAGGGTTAAATGACACCATTAGTATTAATAGTGTTTTAAAAATACGAGCTGCGAAATTATAAACTGTAATACTTATGGTATGAACATTCTGTTACAACTTGAACATAAAGTTTTGTATTTATGGTGTGATACTGTTTTCAATACATATATATATATATATATATATATATATATATATATATATATATATATATATATATATATATATTTTTTTTTTTATTTAATTCAGACCCATGATAAAAGTTAGTCTTGGTGAGGGTGGTTATTAGTGAATAATTAATTTGTTATTTTAGAAGTTACCGTCAGTTTTAGGATTGCATTAAATATAGTGACATGCTCACTTTAATAATTAATGATTGATCTGAACAGATTAATTAATTAAGGGATTGTATTTTGATTGGTCGGTTTTAGTATAAAATAAGTAAAGAAGTACGAGAATATTGTTCTGATGAAGTCTGACTGTGGTTTCAGATGAAAGCGCTTAACCTTGTGCTGTTTTTAAGTATTAAATAAACAGGTTTTCATTCTGAGCCGGTTTGTTTGTGTCTTTCGGCTTTTCCCAGTTAGGGGTCGCCACAGCGTAACTCCGGTCCGCTAATGATTGGTAGTTGATTTTTACATGCCGAGTTACCAGCCCTGATTCACAACCTTCAACGAAGGTACGCCCATTCACTCATGTCTCCATGCAGAAGACGCTCTAGCTGAGAATCAAACCAGACAGAGTCTTACTGTGAGGCGACAACGCTACCGCAGAGCCGGTGCACTTATTATTTTTGGCACCCTATCTTTGTTTTTGCTTAGTGGACAGGGACATACTATAAGAACTCACTGAGCTCTGCCTCCCTCAATTCAGACACAGAGCCAACAGAGGGGAACCCATCCTAATGGAAACAAAGGCATGTGTAGCCCTTAGAACACTAGCTACAGGTACTGTACAAAGACCAACTGGGGCATGATTGTGGTCTCACAGACGTCAGCATCAGGGCACTCCACCAGTTCCTGAACGCCATGCTACCACATGCCAGTAAGCACATTTCTTTTCCCCTCACTGCCAAGGCAAGAGCCAGCAATATGCAACATGTCTACTTTGTAGCACACTACCCTGAAGTACTGGGTGCCATAGATTGCACTCATGTACACATTAAGGCACCACCTGGTGAGGAGGGTAGAATCTATGTCAACTGCAAGAGATACCACTCCATCAACTGTCAAGCTATGTGCAATGCCCAGGGGATTATCCTGAATGTGTGTGCTGGCAGCCCTGGCAGTTATCATGACTCCCATATCTGGCACACATCAGAGCTGTACCAGATGTTTGCTAGGGGGGGGACATCCCACATGGCCATTTACTGGGGGATGCTGACTACTGCCTGGAACCATGGATGATGACACCCATCAGATATGCACACATAACCACTGAAGAACTCCATAATGAGACACTCGCACAAACTAGGAACATCATAGAATGTGAGTTTGGGCTTCTGAAGTCATGGTTCTGGTGCCTCAATATATCTGGTGGAGCCCTGCAGTACTCTCCAGTCACATGTGCACATACGTTCACAGGATGTGCTATGCTACACAATATGTTCCTGCAGAAACAGCTACAACAGGCTCAGCAAAGGGAAGTGATACACATCCCCCCCCACAAGTGCCTATGTCACCACAGCCACAATCACAGGAGGACTCTGAGGATGAACCCTCTAATGATGTCCCTGTGGGCAGACATAGCCATGTCCAGTATGCCCTGGCTTTGGCTAAGAGACAATGCATAGCACATTCACTGACATCCTAGGGCCCTAGGGACTAACACCTTACGCCTACTCACAAATATATATATATATATATATATATATATATATATATATATATATATAGATTGATTGATTGATAGATAGATATTATTAAAATTGATGCCAGTCAACCCTCACAACCTGTACCTATCCATGTATTGGCTGTGTACTGCTTGCATCAAATAGAGTCAGCCCTGTACTACAGTTGTATCAACTGCTGTATTCACAAAGTAAGTCCCTGACCTACACACTGATTGTAAGTATTACTATAATATGGTATTGTATGTATCGATCTGCTGCATTTATGGAAGGAAATATAGTGGACTGTTTGGATACAAGTAGCATCCACATTGGACTACAGTTACCCAGTCCACTAGTTTGTGTTGCTTAATATTCACTCGGCCTCATGGTTGGAATAGGCACTACATCAGTCATGGGAGATGTTAAACAGTAGGGGTCACATGATATTTTGACTACCGTGTATCCCAGCAGTTTGCTGGCTCTGTATTTTTGTTTTGCTGAAGGACTTTTGGAGTGCAGCTACCAGACTTGCAGGGACTCACTACTCTTTGAAACATTTGTTCCCCCATACCCAACATAGCAGTTTTCCCATATAACTAATTTAACAGTAAGTCATCAGTGGTATATCTGCAGGCCAGGCAATCTTAGGGCAGTAATATAGAAATCAGTCACACATTGTATGTCTCACGTAACGCAGGAATAACAATGCACATATATAGCTGTTGATTGTGTGATGAATGACTACTCTCTGGCTGACAGCTTGGTTGGCTCAGTGGACTATGGAAGTTAGCATGGGTGATGCTGTTCATGGTTCAAATCTGAAAGTAGCCATGTCTTTTGCATGTCAGGTATTATTATGTTGGTGTTTTCACAGGCTGTCAGTCTGTGTGTGTGGTGTAACATTATGAACCTCTGTCACATATTAATTACATCAGACAGCTGAAGAATGCTATGGACATTTTGAGTGAAGTGTAGTATTGCAGAAACAAGGACAGATGTTAGTGTCTTTATCATACAAAGTCCTGGACTTGAGTAGAGGTAGGTGTGGGCTGGAGTCAATATATAAGTACTGACAGTCCCACTGGGCATGCCCATACACTTAGTTAAACTGAGCACAATCCTGTTGCCCCTTGATCAAAATGACCTGTTATGTATAGATATGTGTATACATACATTCATACATGTATACATATCCATCAGTCACAGTCTTTCTCTCACATACACAGTGTATCTAGCTCTATGTATTTTCAAATACATATATGCGTATGTGTGTGTGTGTGTGTGTGTGTGTATATATATATATATGTATATATATATATATATATATATATATATATATATATATATATATATATATATATATATATATATATATATATATATATATATATATATATATATATATACATGTGTGTGTGTGTGTGTGTGTGTGTGTGTGTGTGTGTGTGTGTGTGTGTGTGTGTGTGTGTGTGTGTGCTTGTGTGTGTGTGTGTGTGTGTGTGTGTGCATGTATTCCCCCTGCCAAACAACTGAAAATCCCTCATTGGCTATCAAACTGCAATGGTTATGCACTGTTTGGCCCTGTAAGTTGCTGCTGGCTTCTAAATTGCCCTCTTCTTCAAGGCCTGATGATGTCATCTACCTTAAGATTATCAGTTGCCATAGTAGCATCAAACTAATATTGTGATGTATCGTACATAAGACTATATAGGTAAGAGTTCTAATCTCACTCCAGGCCACTTGGTGCGTGTGTATCTCCCTGCCAAACAATAGCGAATCCTTCATTGGCTATTAAACTGCAATGGCTATGCACTTTTTGGCCCTGTAAGTTGCTTCTGGCTTCCAAACTTCCCTCTTCTATAAGGCCTGATGATGTCATCTACCTTAAGACAACCACCTGCCATTGCAGCATCAAATTTAAGATGTGGTGGATGTGATAAGTATTGTGATCTATAATCTGTAAAACTAGATAAGTCAGGGATCTAATCGCACTCTAGGCCACTTGATGAGTGTGTATCCCCTCTGAAACAACTTAAAATACCTCACTGGCTAGCAGACAGCAATGGGTATGCACTTTTTGGCCCTGTAAGTTGCTGCTAGCTTCCAAAGTACCCTCTTCTACAAGGTCTGATGATGTCATCTGCCTTAAGAATACCAGCTTCCATCACAGCATCAGACTTAAGCCGTGGCACATGCAATAAGTACTGTGATCTATAGTGTATAAGACGAGGTAGGTAGGGGTTCTAATCTTTCTCCAGACCACTGTGTGTATGTGTCCATATGGCATAAATATGATCACCTCAATAACTTAGAAAAAGGTAGTTTTTTTCAGAATGTTATTTGTATAAGGTGATGTGGCCTTCCAAATACCTGACCATGGCTAGGCCTGCTAATGTCATCAAGCATAATATGTCCTAAACAGATAGCACTATCAGTCATGAGGTGTGCTGTGTGCATCACATACTGTGATCTGTAGTGTGTAAAATTACTTAGGTAAGTGTTCTGATCTACATACAGTCAACTTGCACTATGTGTGTGCCATGCCATGTCCTGTAAGCAGTAATTGGAAGTGGTACTATCCTCAATGTAGCCATGTTTGTGCATGTGTGACTGTTCGAGCATTTTACATCAGCTTATGGAGCCATGGGGCATTTGACCTTCACTAGCATAATGGCCATACAGCCATCACAATCATAGACAACTGTATACCCTTATTTACATGAGCAGCAGATATTGCCCCAGTCTAAGAGGGAATCAGGCAGAAGCCCTGTGGTAAAATGATGGTCGCCCAGCCAATCATACACTTGACATGTGCTGAGGTGCACTGAGGTGCCTGCTTGCCATTAGCCAGAGTTCTGTTTCCAAGATGTGTGAAAGTCTGCTAGACAAATCTCTCCCACCAGCATGTATTAATAAAATCACATAATAGGTTAATGTCCTTAGAGTGATTAACCCAGCTACTATGCCACCTACAGATATGCAGCATTTACAATCAAGCAGGGTCACATATTGCCAAGTATGCAAGGCCAAAATCACTTCTTAGCAGTCTATATGCCACAGGCTACAATGACACTCATTTCAGATGATCCCCATCAAACACATGCTGAATACGTGAAGTTCCCTTGTGAGGGACCATACTGTTGTGTGCAGGTGCCAATACTGCTTGGAAAACTCCATAACAAAATGGCCACTGCACTCAGATATTGGCATGCTGAGGGAAGAGTACATGGATGTTATGAGTATGTTAATTACGGGTGAGTGTGCCCTCAGCAATGACATGGCAATCTCAGGCACATTATGTGTAAACCTGTGTGGCCAGGTCTGTGTGCTCAGTTCTTTCACCCCTGAGTATGTGCATCACATGTTGCGTCTGATGTGTTACTTACCAGGTACATAGGTGTTAGTGATGGAAATTATACTAAATATATATCCGCATAGAGTTTATGGCCATTACTATGGCAACAGGCATTTGTTCATCAATACCTTCTTGTAGGATATTGACATTACTCACTGACTCCATGAGTCCTCACAGATTGCTGGTATCAGCCAACATTGTTAGCTACATACATTCAGTATTTGCTTGTATTGTGGTTAAATGGATTCCAAGCAATAAAGGACACAGGACTGAGCTCTGTTGAACACTGCTGCTTACAGATCAGATATTGGAGGCTGATGTCCTTATACTGAGGATGTGTGCCATCAATTGGGCACATAGTCACCCCTACAATTATAGTACCATGGATACCTATGTGGGTGCTTTGTAAATGATGCATGAGTGGGGATATAGTCAGATGGCTTGGCTCAGTTCAGGGGGTTGCATGCCCTGAATTCCCCCACCCAGGTCCTAGGTGACTGCCTTGGAAATGTCCACCACATTTAACAGTCATGATCCCCCTGTCAGACATCCAAACTGTGTACAGTCAACTGTGTGTAGATCACATATATGTGTGCTGATCAGCTCCATGATGATTGCCCCTACGGCCATACAGATATGGATACTCAGGCAAAGAGGTCTATAGTTCTGGTGGTCAGTGCATGCACCACCTCTGTGCAAGGGTATAACAGTTGCCATTGTCCAGTCAGCTGTGGTGCAGCCAGTGGTATCACTATGACTGCATGGTGTTCCCAATGGTGTTAGTAATCCTTGTCATATTCCATGTAGGATGCAGCCTGGGATGTTAGTATGTCCAATAGATGCTGTGTATCCTCATAGAGAAGCCATTTATGACCTGCTCTGTACATATGGAAGTTATGGGGCAGGTTGTAGAAATGTCATGTATCACTTGTAGTGGCGACACACCTCTTAACTGTACAGAATTTCGCAGAATGTCCAGATTTTTGCCTCATATTTTTGATCTGTCTTTTTATAAAATTGTGGTGCTCTGGCAAATTAACGGTAAATCATTAAAGGTTGAAGTTAGAAAACAATGACAGGCATTTGAGTTTCAGACTTCATACCCTTCAGAAAATTCAAGCTAATGCAAAACCTGTTATTTTATCAACTTGCTAAGTTTGTAAGAGCAATATTTAAAAATTGTTTCTATTTTTGGGTCTTTGTCCCACTTTTACTATTTACTTTGTCCAGATTTCTTGCTGTAAGAGGTTGAGATGTATGGATGGGGACAGGAGAGTAAAGTTGATGCAGAACCTGTGGGACTACGGGTTAGCTATGAGTACAGATCCATTATATATGGCACCATTATGTATGAGATCACTGACAATCTGACCCTGTGCTTTGAGGTTGCACATGTAACTACATTGTGCATTGTGGTTCTGTTTTCTGTGGGTGGCTAATTTTAACACTTACTGTGTCTACACAACATCACAACAACACTATGTGCTTGTTTTAGCTGAGGGGGTTGTGCATCCATTTTGGGGGAGCACCCTCACCCCAACTATCACATAGCAATGGCCACTTGTTATTGTACAGCCTACTAATGGCAGTTGTCCACCAGGCAGGTTTGCTGTGCCATGAGGAGCCTGTGTTGCTCCTGTCAGGTACAGCCAAGTTCATGCAGTTGTAATGCTGCTGGCATAATGCATGGGTGTAGAGCTCTGCATACTAACTTGTCCCATCAGAAGGGGGAGGTGCAGTCAAGCTATGTAAACCATCCCACAGGAGGTAATAAATGGCTTTGTTGAAGTATATGTCTGTATTGTTTGCAAGTGGGGGATTAGTACTGGTAGTTTTAATGAGACTGATCTGTGGTTGGATCCAACCAGGGAGGACCTCACATTGAGGGGCTGCATTGGTCACCCATATTGGTAAACACATGAAGCAATACATTGGTTCCCCTTGGGGAGATGTCATGGCACTGCTCCAGGGCATTGTATTTAAGGATGCGGAGTAAACTTTGGGCAAGTGAGCTGCAGCATGACTAAGCAACACAGTTGGTGGTCACTTAATGCCACCCCAAGCCATGGTGTAATGATAAATCTAGAGAGACATACATACATTCAAATACACACAATGGGTGTTTGGATTCATGGAGCTGCTCCTGTAGCTGGCTATTGCTTGATTATGTGCCCTTCTAGTACTGAATGGTACCTGCAGTGCCTCCAGGAAATCACAGTGTTTCATAAAATCTGGCTGTGTATGTATACACCACCTGCATTACCTTGAACACTGTCATTTTGAGCTGTGAATATGTGGAAGGACATGTAGTCTGGTATGGCTTTGGTGCTGTTCACAGCCTTGAACCAGATGTCCTTGACTGCACACATGGCTGCATAATCCAGGGTGGGGATACATTCCACAGAGTGGGGTTCAGTGTTGCCATACCCACTGTGTAGCAGCATAACCATGATGTTGTATATACATGATGCTCTCATTGCCAACTTTTTCCTGAAGAGTGCATCTAAGTGTATTGTGGGGATGTCAGTAGCTTTGGCCAGTACTGCAAATCTCAGGGGTGAGAGATTTTAACCATTACTTTTGAAGCACTGATGTCTGTTGAGCAAGGCATCCCAGGCAGATATGTAGTAGATTCCCTGACAACGGCATCACATGCTAAGGCAATTATTGTCTTCCATCAATTTCTTTGTGTATGGAGTCATTATCCTAGGTGAGAGTTGATTGCAGTTGAAATCTATGCATATACCCATGAGAGACAAAGACTGGCTAAGCACATTCATGTGTCTGCATACAGGCTGGTGACATATGTCCCTAGTCATACACACCTACAGGAACTATGATGTCAACATTATTTTAACTGATATTCCTTGATTTGCAGCAATGTGTGGTAAGGCCTATTGTGTCAACCCACAGACAGCTGTCTATGATCTTTCCCATATATAACCACTTGACACAGAGATCAGTGTGTCTCACAATGTAATCACCTCTGAGTAAGAGGTGTGATTTTTGTGTTTTGCCTCGGGTGTCTGACTGGTGAGAGAGTGGTGCATGCAGTATTATGTGTACTGTACACTCCAGAGCCAGGTTTTTCTGAGGTGTCTCTTTGGGAATGGGTCTGGTAAGGTGTTGCACACATGCAGGTGTATGTGATGTGGTTGTAGGTGGTGCAGGATGAGAGCAGTGCATGTTGGCATAATGCTCATTGTCAGTGGCTGCTGCTAGGGACACCATGGCAGTGAGGTTTGAAATGCAGTCACATCTGCCACACATTGTGTTTGTGTCTTATAGGACTAGAGGGGTGGGGACACTCCCAACATCTCAGCTGCAGGTTCTGCAAAGTTAGGGTCATGCTGTCATACACTTGGGGTTGACAGCCTGATATGCAGTGTTTGTAGACACACCTTGCAGTAAGGATGCGGATTCCTGTACAGGCATAGAGGACATGTTCTACTTTGTTGACATTACATTGGCCTCACAAATGTATGATACCTGTCAAGCAACTAGACAGCACACCAGTTGTTGTGTGACATGACATGGGAACACAAACATGTACTTCAGGTACATAATTGTACAATATGACATGCCTAGGGTGTGTGGCAGATGGACACAAATTGGCCACAGGTGGCCAGTCTGCTGCAGTAGGTCTCACAGCCATGTCATGCAGATATCAGCCAGTAATCTGTTGAATGGCAGGATGCATGGCTAGCTGCAAAATTGTCACCTATGATGGCACACTGCTAGTGTGCTGATTGTTTCAGCAAGACTTGACATCTATGTCACTGGACATTGTACATTATATTGTGGCACTACAGCAGTGCTACTAATCCCCTTCTTCCCTAGCAACATATCACCAACCCTGGAACAGAAGTCATAAGACATGCAAAAGCAAACTGAGTGCCCAGGTTGCCAATCAATGCATCTACATGGTAAGGGTATGTGAAGCCTACAGAGCCTTTCATGATGTGGGACAGCTATGTGGGTAAACAGACAGGCTGTGTCCTGTTTGTCATCATGAACTTCATAGTAACATTTTGCATGTGATGACAGAAAATATATTGGAGCATGGTATCCTATGTGAGAGGGGTGTCGGTGAGACCAGCGTAGTAGTTGTCAGGCACCAGCAATTCTGAGGACTCCCATGCTTAACAGTCTTCAGAAGGTAATTATGTCCATCCAGCACACTGTTTGTGCAGCATCCAACTGCAGAATACCTGTGTAAAACTCACACCTTATCTTCACAGGGTATACATATTAGAGTTCCCTAACCGGTTTGTCTGTGCTCTGTACAGACACCTTGGATGACTCTGTTCTTGGAACATGTTGGGAGTAACTGCAATACTTAGTTGCACAAAGGACAGCTAGCATGTAGTGCCAAGCAGTGTCCCTAGATCTCTGAGTCATGTGACATAAAATGCCATGAAAGGAGTTAGCATGGATATGAGCAGTAACACTGTTGTACAGCTACTGACACTGGACCAAACCCTGTTTGTTACGCTCAAGGCCAAATCAAGCTTTCTGACACTAACTGGTGGACCCCATTGAGAATTACACTATTTACACTATGCAATGGATGACAGGAATATTATTCACTCTACCTACCATGGCCTGAAAATGTGTTTGACAATATTAGACCAGCAGGCCATGGTGGAAATTGTGTAGGTTATCTACAGAGTGTTATGTCAGCTGGTAGATAGTCAAGTTTTTGACAGTTATAATCTGGAAAGGTAGCATTGGGAGACCTATCTTGCAATGATGCCAGTCAGCAGTGGATTTCCCCAGATGTCATTAATGGAGTACTCCTTCTAGCCATTCCCTCTCTGCAGTCACAGCCACTGTCAGTGACCTCTGGCTGACTACATTAGGAGGTGATTGCATATCAGGAGCTGTCACTGAATCCCACACAGAACCAACAGGTATCCAACATGGCCTGAGACACACATTCAGTTATTGTTTGAGCCACTGACAAATACTAAATGCCAACGACTGCCCAATATTATCCTTTGAAAATTCATCCATCCCTGTAAAATATAGTAGTGTCTGCACACCGCACATAGTTGAGACATTACACATGGACTTATATACACTGAGAGTAATGTAGCCTTTGACTTTCACTGGTTGGTAAGATGTGGAGATGCATACAATGTTGTAAAACCTAAACAGAAAGGTATGCAACGCAAATCCCAGACTGTCATTGCTATACTAAAGGTGACACTCATCACACCTATCATTGTGAACAATGGCACCCGTACTATGTTGCTGCACAAACATATTGTACAACTGTCGCAGCCACACAGATTCCATAGTACACCAATACACATTGTAGATAACATGTCCTATGGAGTCTGTGTCAAGACTGTGCATGTGTAGTCTGTCTGGTAATTGCTTTGAAAGGGATGTGTATGGCTGCCATACAGGGAGGTGTCAGATCCCACTGTGTACCTCCCATGTATCCATGACACATGTCTTACCTCTTCTACACACCTACACTGTCACTGTGGTATAAATAATACATGCTGGAGAGACAGGTATGTAACACAGACAGTACACCCTATATGTAATAGGCCCCCCATGCATGTGAAGCACACATCTGCTGTGACACACATCATGTTCAGGTTACACAATGGGATGCAGAAGAAGACAATCATAACCATTGTCAGACAAATGTCTGTACTGGACACAGGAAATTTGTAGATGGATCATCTCCAGCTCCACAGCTTGTAGATGTGTTAGCTCCCAAAACCCTTGTGACACTTATCAAGGGTATCAAACCTTTTCACAGATTAGGGATGCATGACTATGCTGAATGATGACATTGTCCTTGTTAGCTTGTTATACACATATGGACCTATGGAGCCATGCACCTATAGTGCTGTACCTTGCTGAAGACATATTTCTTCTGTGCCAACATTCTATCGTGTGCTGTGATATCTATGGCTTTATTGCCACTGTTTATCTATAGGTGTCCCCAACACAATCCTGAAACAGAATCAAAAATAGGTCCATGACACACCTTTCATTGTGTACGTATACAGCCATTACAACATCATACAACATAAGGTACACAAAATTATGTGGCTTACTGATTACAAATGTCAGCATATAGCATCAGTCAGTAACCACTACAAGTGGCGTGGCAAAACAAAAATGCATTACACAAGTACATGTTAATTTATATAGTCACCCTGTGCATCAGACACATAGCTTCATTTCCCTACATCAAGTCATGAGGATGACAGGTATGTGGTACAGGTAACATCACTTTCACAGGGTGTTGTGTGGAGGTGCAGGAGGACTAGGCTGACCCAAAATGAGTCAGGAAGGGAAGAAGGCAAACTAGACCATGGAAATGGGCTGTGTATGGTTGTAGGTGACCTGCATTTGACAGTGGTGTGTGAGGGTGTGTGCGTACACAGTCAAGCTCAGCTACCTCTACATGTGTGTGTGTTGGACAGCTTTGAACCATGCATGGTAGAGCTGACAGTTCACCATGTGGGGCCACGAACATGGAACTGGTTCTTCCAGTAGTTGCACTGGCACCTCCATGCCCAAGGTCAGAAGTGGTGCTAGTACCTGGCAGTGACTGCTGTCAGCTGGGACCATGTCCTCCACAGGAATAACCAGGACCACAATTGCATGACCTGCCATGTCTTAGTGTGGGCAGCATACTCCCCTCTGTAGTGCTGGATGTACTGCCGATATGGGAGTGTGATTGTGCATGGTCATGTGAACTCACAGCAGATGAGGGTTGCTGACCTAAGTCCATGAGTCTGATGCTCAACTCCAACCAGACATTCCAGCACAGACACTGTGCATTCCAAGACAGATAGTGTGCGATCTTTCCACTGCATCAGTGAATGGATCCAGGGTGTCAATGCGGTGGAGGGAGTCACAGATGTCAGACTGTGCTGCATCCATAACCTTAAGCATACATTTGGAGTTCCTTTTAAAACATGCCTCTGCTTCCATGATGGCCCAAAACATGGGCTGAGTGACCTGTGGTGCGACACCTGCAGCAGGTCATGGACAGACAGCAGGCCTCCTACAAGCACCCCTGTCAATCCATCTGTGTGGAACCTTGCCAGCTCTTTGGCATGTCTACACTCACTAGAGCGATAGTTGCCACACTTTCCTGTTCAATGTCCTGACCTTCCGAGTGTCCAATATCTGTGGCCTCTGGGGACTGGGTATGTGTGGGCATACTGACTGTATGCAGTGACAATGAGGGCAGAAGAGGGATGTCAATCTCTGGGACATATTCAGCCCCTGAAACCCCCACCTGTGCCTCACTGTGGCCACCATCATCATCAAAGTCTGAAGAGACATTGTCATCAGCTTGTGTAGGGGACAGAGACCAACCCCCAGGTCACCTGTGATAAGAAAGGAAAAATAAGTACATTAATACCTGCACTGTTATGCTCTGTAGTATTATGTTGCAATAAATGTACAACTCTATACACTGTTGTCACTAATACAGACCTGTTGAAAATCCAACCTCATATAGTAGGACAAGAGGACATTACTTTTCCCACAAACAGCTGTAGTTACTTGTAATTAAAAGCACTTTACACAGCCATCTTATCAGCAACAATGAGGTACACTGTTGACATCTGTTAAGACTCTGCACAGTTGACACATATGACAATCTGTAATGTCCTGAGAATACTGTCACATCTATCAGTGTGGTCACCTCTACAAGGCACAGGTATGACTCTAACATGTGTACAGTCAGAAAATATCTGTGCAGTTGGCAATCATGCCGACAGTACAGCAATCCAAGCAGCAGGCCTGAGATGACACTTTAGGGATTACATTGCTGTAAACCTACATATATAACAAAATAGTGTTGTGTTTACTGAAAGCAGGACCACGGCCTTGTCCAATAGCTGACAGACCTGTGAAAAGTTGAGGGAGATGTAATGTCAATACCACCACATGTTGTACCACAACAAGGTAATACATCCATATATCTCACATTTAAAGTAGCTACTGTGTTAATTGTTATATCGGTCAACATCTGAGCATGTGAGTCAAACTGAAGTTAAAACCTCCTCCAAAGAACAAAGACCTGACAGCCATGTAAGAGTATGTACACCCTGACACATTGAATGCTACAGTATTGCAATGATGATCAAGCTAATCCTACCTGCATGCTCCTCTGCCCTGAAATCTGTTGAACCCACATTCATGATGTATGGTGTGATGAATGCCTGGGAGCTGTTGTTTGTGTCTAGGTTTGCCAGGAATTCCTCAGTGGCTGAGATTGGTAGTTCTACTGCAGGTCCTCCACCGGTGATGCCACAATCCCTGTCTACATCTGCTGTTTTTCTGCATGCAGCATTGATCATGTCCGTTGCACTGTGTCGAACCCGCTCATATGTCCTGATCTGTTGACCTGTTGTATTCACAACATGGACAAGGTCAGCACACAGTGCTGCCCGCTGTTCATTGTTTTGCTTCCCCCTGGACAGTAGGAGTTCATGGTGTTGCCGGAGGCTTTCCAGTATAATATTATTCTCTGCATCCATGAAAGGTGCACAGCATCTTGGGTACATGTTTCCTGAAAGACAACAGAATTGGAAAGCATGTCAAGATCACATACGTGGAAGTGCACTATGTAGAGATACAGCAAGAACAGAATGGCTGGCAGTATCCACTGCTTGATCACACATGGCATATTCCACAGTGTGCAAACATACTAAGCATGTGGATATAACTAAGATACTAGCAATAGTCAACTATTCCCCTGTGTGTCATGACAGATACTGCTGTATGATCATACAATCAACACTGGAGTCTATTGTAGTGTGAACCCTAGCGGACACCCCCCGATAATATGTCAAAACAACAGTGACAGACAAATAGCTGCATGCTATTAAAACAACTAGAAAGGGATAGTTCCACAAGACCAGTGTGCTATATTGACAAAAATCATTCCATACATCATGTATTGTAAGCCTTCTGTAGGTGTAACAAATCTGGAGATCAATGATGTGTCATTATCATAGTTCCAAGAAAGACTTAATGCTGTAATCCCTATTCCCTGTAAGTATATTTACACATCTGCATCCTGGTGTAACCAAAAAGGTTACATAACTGATGGAGTGCAAAACTCATCTTTTATGTGGTGGTATTTAAGTTTTTGCAAATGCATGGTCTGTGTGCAGAAAGTCTTATATAAAATGGTTCCCCATAGCCTGCATGTTTGTCTTTTTAACATGCTTCTCATTATCAGGTGATTGCCTCTTAACCAATCTGGATCTGAAATACTAATTGCAGCCAATATAGCTGATTTGCAGTATCATCAGCCAATGGCATGCAACCACTGTACAAGATATAAGGCATTCGTGTAGATTAGAAGCCCTTTCTGATATGTTGTGCTGACATTACTGGGGTGAGGAGACTATGTCATTGTAGAGGGTATGTCTGTAGCAGCTACTTTTACATAAAGATGTGTGTGCTACTGGCTGCAGCTACTGCTGCAGGTAATAGGTATAGGCAGAGAGTGTTAACACTTTGGAGGACAACAAGCTGTAGGAGTAACTGTGGGAACTGTGTCAGCCATGGTGTAGAGGCAGAGCCAAAGTGAGGGTACCAATTTCACTCCAATTTAGGCATGTACTTAAGGTAAGTATGTTAGGCAACGGTATCATTATCAGAGTACTAAGCAACATGTTTGCTGTGTCCATGAGCAACCTACGAGATAAATATAACATTATGTCCACCCTTTGGCCAACTGTTAGGCCACTTGTTAGAGTCTCATACTCGTTTTGGACGTGTCTGCTGGCAGTCCTTCATATGTGTATGTTAGTTGTGCAGCTGTGCTAATATGCACTGTGAGTTTAAAAGGATTGTGTACTGCACTCTGATATTAGTGGGCCTCATTTGCATTACCCAATACACAATATCTGCCCATAAATTGGGTTACCTCACCCATATACCTTTTGTTCATGGAGTGGGAGGAACAGAGAGCATTATGTGACTGAAATTATCCTGGGGACATCCTTGAACCATACTATGAGTTGTGCAATACATTTTTCAAGCCATTACTTTTGCATTCTACATCGATTACAGTTTTACATTTGACTGCAGTGACATTAGAACAGACATGCGATGAATACAGCCCTATTGCAAATATTAAGACAGATTTATTTAGAAAACCACAATGCTGCTTAACACTTTATTGGTATTGGTGTTAATTATCTGTGAAGACTATACATAATATCTGCCCATAAAGTGGGCTAACTCAACCATATACCTTTTGCTCCTGGAGTGGAAGGAAAAGAGAGCATTATGTGACTGAAACTGGTCTGGAGACGGCTATGAACTGTACTATGAGTTGAGCAATACTTTATTCAGGCCACTACATTTGCATTTTACAGTTAATACAGTTTTACATTTGACTGCAGCAACTTTACCATACACATACAATGCATACAGCTCTAGTGCAGTTATGTTATGACACCACAATCCTGCTTTACACCTTTTTGCTTACTGTTATTGGTATTGTTTAGTGTTTATTACAATACAGTAGTTATTGTTCATTTATTGCACTGCACTTCTAATTGCTCATTTATTGCACTACAGTTTTTATTTATTCTTTGTTGCAGTACAGTTTTTTTTATTCTTTGTTGTTTATTGCACTACAGTTAGTGTAATATATCCATGCTTACCACATTCATAGTGCAACCTGGCCAGGCACCTGGCATGGGACTGAATGTTGCAAGCCCTCTCAGATGCATACCAGTTTTGCACAGATTCAGATAGCATTTTAGTAAAATAGTGGAAGAAATACTTAAATATGTCTGGGACATGCCCAGCCCTGGTCTCTTGGGCCCAGGTGTCCAAAGTCCTTCTCCTTCTATGCTTCATAATCATAGTGGTCATGACACTGCTTACCAGTGAGGGAGATACCAGTAGCACTGGTAAGTTCCCTGACCAACCAATCTCATACCTCAGCCTTACATTCTGAGCCTTGGGAATCACCTTGCAGTAGACTAAGTTCATAATTGCATATCAGGAGCCCAACAAAAACCCTGGACTCCTGCACGTTCCTTCTCTGTGCCTGAAAGCACGAACCCTCTCCAACACAACCTGACATACTGACTGTTAGAAAGACTCCAACAAGTTTTGTAGAATTCCTGCCCATTGCCCTTAATATAGGCTGTCCACCCTCCCATTACACATCATTCAGCAACATTCAAAAAAGCACTGCGGTGCTTAGCATTGGGCAAACCAGTTAAGCAGAGTTGGGCATCATGAAAACACACACAACCGAGGGTTTAGTAAAACTTAGCAATGTGCAAACTATAGTAGCAGTTAATCAGATTTAAGCAGTGCTTAGCACCGTGCAGCTCTTCCAAATGTAAAAGTTATGTTTTTAAATTAAACAAAAATTTAGATTACATTGAACAAATGGTACAGTATGTCTACTAAGGACTCAAACCCAGGATCTACGAAGCTTTAGGCCATCACTCTACCAATTTAGCTGCTTAGATAGTATCTAAACTAGTATACCTTCACATATACTACTAAGCTTCTGTGGTGTGCCATACAAATGAGCTTAAACAGGCTTAAATATAAGCAAAAATAAATAATTAATTACATCTGGTTTCTATTTTTAGATATCTGGTAGGTATCAGTTGTCTACATGTAAGCACAGCTTGGCATTGCTGTGCTCTGCACCATGCTGCTCAAATGGACAGTAAAAAGAAATTAAAAAAATAGTAAAAAACAAATTAAAAACTATTAATTCACAGCACATTCCAACAGCAGCAAGGGACATTATAGGGAGCCTCACAGTGTACATAACATCTGGATAGCCTGTACACTTCTGCCTGCATGGATTCAATATCCCTGTTATTATGCTGTCCCTTTGCAGTGCACCATGATTAATAAGCATAGCGCACAATGAGGGGGAACCATGGTTGAGTACCCGGGTACATTCCGTGTAGGCTTTACATGAAGCCTACATGGATTTTATTGAATCCTGCCTATTATTTCACTAAAAGCTGTGGACACTACCACTGTTTCTGTGTTTAGGGCTTACTGCATTTACAGGCCTACTTGCAATTGTGGGAGGAGTTTCAGTATTTGTCATTGATGCTATCAGCTCATGACAAATTCCTTGTCACTCCAGATTTGAACTCCAGTATGTTCAAATCACCCTAAACAAGGCTAATTACCTCTTCATGGCTAGCTACAAAAGCCTCCTATGTCACCTTTTTGTGCTTGTCAGCTTTCTTAACACCTTAGCTGAAATTCCTGTAACACCTGATACCTTTCTACTAGGAGATCAACTATCCATCAATAAACTGGCTTATCTGCACTTCCAATTTTTTGGATTTCCACTGTTTCATTGACATTATAAATAAAAACTCCCTTTTACAAATAATTAACCATCTTACTAGTAGTGGCCCAATTGGGCTACATCTTGCACACCTCCATATGCATCATCATTCCTTGTTAAATCAAACTATATGTCGGTGATTGTTTCCTTTAAACTAGTGGTACTTCCACCAAATATCTCAGTGTTTGGGGAATTCTCAAAAACAAACCTTCTTTCGTTACCTGATGTCCTAAATTTCCACTGTAATCCTCCTCCAATGGCAAACCCGGTGCCTATGTCTCTTATGTCCACTTTCACGTAAATAGCTGTATTGAAAAAGCTGTCCTAATCTGCAACAAGTATGAAAGTATGAAAGTTACTTAATGCTTATAAGAGATCTCTTTTACAAACATTAAGAGTACACAAACTAGTAAAATGCTCAAGGGACTCACTAGGAAACTCAGTGCTGAGCATGAAATTAAAAAGCCAATAAACCAAAAATAACTACAAATTTCTATCTATGGTAGGGATTTAAGAACTAGACCCAACAATGTTTGGAGTCTGTTAACAATAATAACTGCACACTATGATGCAAATGAAACAGCTAATATCCAAACCACAAAACATAATGCAGAATGTACTCTAGTTACAGTTATAACTATTCCACAGTTCCCAGCGTCGCAACCATCTTCTTTCATTACTATGGAACAAGTCCTCTCAAGAGCTAACATTACCTCAACCTTTGGCACAGATAACAAACCAGGTGTGGCCCATCTGAAACCCTACATAACATCAATCCACTTTTTTTTTATGTTGTTTCAGCTTTAAACCTTCTGGTACTTATGCACTACCTTTGGGATGGTTTCTGTATTTCACACACAGCTGAATGGAGGCAGGGCACTAACCACAACTCTGATCTGTGATATATAACAATAAGTATCCTGTTTTCTTGCTTATTTTTGCTAGTCATTGCTTATTCTTACCATTTATTGCACTTTTTATTGTCTGCTAACTACCTTTTATTGCACGTTTTATTGTCTGCTGCCTACTTTGTACTGTATTTTATTGCTATAAACTAATCTGCACTGTTGTACGGCAATTGCCTGCCTTACTGGGCCTGTTAAATCACTTTTGCTACTGACTTACTGTTTGTAAAACTTTTTTTAGCTAGTTTCACTGTGTGAAAGTTATTAATTGGAAATTTTCTCCATTTGTTAAGCATCTGTTTGTTGTTCTGATTTTCCTGCCAAGGAATGTATCATATAACTAATTTGGTTGCAGATAAAAGCATTCTCTAGAGTCTTCTTTTTCCTTTTTCTGTTTAAAACTTTCATTTAGGGTCTCACTGCTGTTTTTCTGCTGTGATAAACATTTTTGTAACATTTTTCTGCCTAAAATAGTGCAGCTAGTAGCTGTAGCATAGTTTCCCACCTTCCCTCCCTATTGTTGTCTTCTTCTTAAACTTGGTGGCTTTGCAGTTACCCATGCCTACTGTAAATTTGATCTGGGACACTCTTCCCAGACCAGTCTCATACTCCTCCCAGTCCAGTCTCATTAGCTCATTCTACCTAATACAGAAGGAACATTTGGGAAGGCAAACCCCTTTAGCTTCTTAACCTTGAATTATCTCCTTTTCCTCCTTTCTCCCTTTCCACTTTACTAAAAAAATCAAAACAAAACAAAAGCACTTTAATCAGCTGCTTTTACAGTATTTGTGTTTCCTCCCCCAAATCTATTACTTCATCTTGCTTTTTCTGCTACTTGTTCTCTAAAGTGTTCAATTGCATCTTTTCTCCTGCATTTAGTCCTGCTAATGTTTAGCCTGTTTAAATTGTAAGTGTTATTCTAAGCCTCCTGGTTTTGGTTTATGCACTTGGGCTTTTGGCCTACCCCTTAGCTCTCCCTGCCCTCTCTCCCTCAGATTCTGACAAATATGGATGGACAATTTCCTACAGTTTCTCCTGCCAGGCTGGTTGATATGGGCATCCTGAGACAGTGTAGCAATGGCCTCATGTACATGGGCAACCATCTACTACTACCACCTAGGAACACAATTTGTGAGAGATGCGACTACATTAAGAACCTAGAATCTATTCTCTCTCTCCCTCACAAGCCAATATATCTGGCACTGAGAAGTCTGTCCACACAATCACTACACCTCAAATACCACCCACAACTGCACCCACATATGCAGAAGTTCTCAATAAAAATAAACCCAAACAAAGGAAACCTCAGAGGCAAAAACCACACATGAACTCCACAACCCTCCACACCACATACCACACATAGTCCACACACCTGCGTCTTGCAACCTCTAAGGCCTAACATAAACCCAAAATATTAGTCATAGGAGACTCCATTGTGAGACACACAGATGTGCCTCTCATGAGGCTGGATAAGGAGAAAGTCACAGTTAGTTGTCTGTCAGGTGCCAGAATTCACCATATCACACTCGCACTCAGGTCTCTCAACAACAGGTACTCTTATGACTCTGTCATTGTCCATGTTGGGTTGAACGATTTGAGCTATACCCCTCTGGACTATATGAAGTGAGACATGATTGAGCTCGCTGAGTATGTGTCCCAGGCAGGTATGTCCCTAGCCTTAAGCAGCATTCTACCATCACCCAAAATGATGCCTCACTACAAACAGAAAATGATTGACTTTAACAATTGGCTTAGTTTCTGGTGCCATTCCAGGGGGATCCAGTACCCGACAGCCTGGGAAGATATGATCGACAAACCACTATGCTTTGCGAGAGATGGCCTGCATCTGTCTCACTTGGGCTTCAGGCTTCTGGCAAAAGACCTTGCCTCCCCCATAGTGTCTTTTTTTAGGAAAAGTCATGAGGTTGATACAACCAATATAAAAATTTCAAGAAATGGCAAATTAAAGGTCATGCTGCTAAATGCTAGGAGTCTAAACATGAAACTGTACTCATTGCAAGCATTCTTAACCCTGGAAGATGCTGATGTTTGTTCAGTCACAGAAACCTGGTTCAAAGCTGAAGAGAGCACCCCAGCCTTACCTGGTTACTCATCCTACCATACATTCAGACCCCAAACTGTGAGCAGCAAAGCCAAAGGAGGTGGAGTTTCAATATATATTAAAGACACACACACCTCCAGGCTGGTCAAACAGTATGATACACAGGAGACACTCCAGGTGCAGTTAACCATTCACAAGACCCCTATTCAAAGCATAGCTAGCTAGAGGTCCCCAAATTTGACTCAAGATGCCTACTGCACATATCTGGACCTCTTTGAATCTATCAAGATTTAACCCTTTTCCCTGATCCTGGGCAACTTTAACTAACCACCCATAGACTGTAAAAACTATTCATGACAGAACATAAATGCCCAGATGCCCAGAGATTTCTCGATTTTATTAATACAAATGCCTTGGAACAGCTAGTCAATACCTCCACAAGAGGTGATAATATCTTGACCTTGGTATTAACCAACATGAGTAACCACTGCCGCACCCCTACAGTATCATCCTCCCTGGTAAGATCCAACCATAAAGGGGTCACTTTTAAAGTCAGCATCTCCCCTGTCCCCCTCTAACTAAGGTCAAACAAAAAAAACTTCTCCAAACCTGATTACAACCTCCTGAGGGATGGTATAAACAGCTTCTCAGCCCCCTTCCCCTCTGAATGAACTGGCACCAATGTTCAAACCTACACCAAAGTACTATACGAGCACTTATATAGATGCATGGAATCAGGAATACCTGACAGGACAAAATCATCCTCCACAAGGAAGAGTAAACCTGCCTGGTGGACATCTGCAATAAATAAGCTATATAATAAAAGGAAAAGAAAAGTCCTGTCCAGGACCAAGAAAGAGCAGGTGCCCAATTGGAAGCAATCTCTCCTTAGCCAGAATAAGAA
This sequence comes from Protopterus annectens, assembly GCF_019279795.1. NCBI lineage: Eukaryota > Metazoa > Chordata > Ceratodontiformes > Protopteridae > Protopterus > Protopterus annectens. Next base: position 649,413,951 of record NC_056734.1, on the reverse strand, counting down.
AATAAGAGCACTAGTGAAATCCTCTAAAGCTAACTTTGAATCCAAATTGGACACATCTACATGACAGTCATAAGGCCTTCTTCACATATGTCTGCAATCTCAAAGGAAGCACCCAGATCTGTTCAGAACTGGTGGTCAAGGACACCACATACACAAATGCTATAAATATAGCCAACCTACTTGCTGACATATTCAGCAAAAACTTCACCCCCCCCCCAACAGTAAATCAGGACATCCCCAGTACCTGCTCCCTCCCCTTATCTCTAAGGAACAGGTCATCACTGCCCTCTCATAGGCAAAAAATATAGGCTCCATGGGACCCAATAACATCCCAGGCTGCATCCTACATGAAGTCAGGCATGAACTTGCAGCACCATTAGGCACCCTATTCAAACAAAGCCTGAGTACCGGCTTTGTCCCATCCAAGTGGAGGGTAGCCACTGTCATCCCTTTACACAAAGGTGGAGCATTCACTGATCTGGAAAATTATAGACCCATCAGCCTAACTAGCCTGATCTGCAAGGCCATGGAATGGATTATCATGGACCTCATTAACAGGGACACTGGCAACCTCCAGACACTTGACCCCACACAGCTTGGCTTTGTCAAGGGGCTGCTATGTCTGTTAAATCTGCTTGACTTTTTTGAGACAGTCACTCAAGCCATGGATGAGGGGAAGACGATGCACACCACCTACCTTGACCTGGCCTAAGCCTTCAACACTATTTCCCACTCAGGCATAATAGATAAACTCTCTCAACTAGGCATCAATCCATATGTTACCAGATGGGTAGCAAACTGACTCACTGATAGAACCTACCTAATCAAAATAGGGGAAGCCACCTTAAGCAGTAGACCCATAACGAGCGGTGTACCCAAGGGATCGATTTTGGGGCCTCTGTTATTTGGGATATACTTCTTTGAAGTGCGTGCCAAGACCAGTGGAGTATGACTGACCAAGTCTGCAGATGACTGCAAGCTGTGCTTGATCATCAGTTCCTCAACTGATGTGGACATCCTCCAAGAAGGTCTCACCCAAACAAATGACTGGTGCCAGAAAGATGGTCTCAATCTGAATGCCAAAAATTGCATCCTCATCCCCTTTGGGAAGAGTGACATCCCCACATATTATCACATTAATAACAATGTCTTAAGCACTCAATCAGTTGAGAGGAATTTGGGCACCCAGGTTGATAGCAACCTGACATTTGACCACTGTGTTGTTTTCATTGCATGTAAGGCTTTCTACATGGCCCACCTCATAAGTAAGAGTATCTCATCCGGGGACAAGGACGTCATAACATCCTTGTATTCTTCCCTTATAAAGCCAATTATTAAGTACAATGCCCCCTTTGGCATGTACCTTGCAAAGCACATGTAGCAGCTGGACAGACTACAGAGGTTACTCACCAGGAGAATCCAGGGCCTCAATCATCTACCCTACACAGATAGGGTAAAAGCCCTGTCCCTCTACTCAGTTTCATACAGACTCCTCAGAGGTAACCTCTATCTGGCATACAAAGCAATCTCAGACTCCGCCTTGATGGGACTGCTGCATATCCGCAAGTCAAGCTCCACTCGAGTAACCTGCACGTGTGATCTCAACCTGGTCTGTGACTTCAATAGGACTTGTTGGCAGGACAGATTTGTGTGTCACAGACTCCCCCATCTGTGGAATAGACTCCCTTTCCACATCAAGCAGAGTACCTCATTATCCCTTTTTAAGCACAACCTGGATAACTGGATGGGAAACAGAAAATACACCCCTGGAATTCCACCAGTGTCCCTAATGGACAGGAGCTTTAGGTGCTGACTTGTCTAAACATGGGCTAAACTCTTAGCCAGGCTTATAAGGGCTTTGGGGCCAATAGCCTAGTAACTTCCTATGATCCTATGAGCCTATAGTTATATTCCTTAAACCTGGAAAACAATCTTTGTAATGCATTTATACAAGGGTGGCTCAGCCACAGATGCTAGTAACTATAGACCCATTAGTCTCTCTAGCCTTATAGGTAAACAATGGAACATATCATCTCAGAACTCATTAATCTGGATATTAAAAAAATCTGTTATCCCTAGACCTCATCAATTCACATTGTCAAAGGAAGGTCCTTCTTTAACTTCATTAATTTCTTTGAAAAGGTCAGTGAAGCAATGGATAATGGTTACGCAAATATGTGGAACTGGTCTAGGCCCTTGACACTATTCCCTATGCAAGTATTACTGGCAAACTTGTGGATATGAATATAAATCCCTGTGTGGTACACTGGTTAGCTAACTGGTTGTCTGAGAGAGACCATGTAGTTAGAGTCACAGATTGTGCACTTTTTAAATTAAAAATAAAAAAACAGTTACCGTTGGTATACCACAGGGCTCAGTGTTGGGGCCTCTGCTATCTGGCCTCTACGTCTTAGATCTTCATGCCTAAACATATTACTTACGGTTATCTAAGTTTGCAGATAAATCTAAATTGGGTATTGTAATTTAATCTTTCAGTGACTCACAATTGTTTTAATATTATTAGACCATGTTAACCATTGTTCATGGACAATAATCTCAAATTAAATGTGAAAAATACAGCATACCTCATTTCAATAAACAAAATATTTTCATATACTATACAGTTGAGATGCCCTTCCAATTGAGCACTTTCATAAGGGATTTAGTTTCTGTTGTAGATGCCTGTTTTTTGTTTTACTATTATGTCTCCACAGCAGTTCAGAAAGCCTTCTATCTGGCTCAGCTAATTTCTGAAGACATCTCATCTAAATCCATAGTAGTATTAATTCCCCATTACTCATATGTCATCAGACCCATTATTAAATATAATGCCCTTTTTGGCATGTCTGTTTAAATATAATCACTCATCTTAAGAGACCTCAGAGATTCATATCTAAAATGATAAGTAATTTTAAAATCTTAGTAATCAGGACAGATTGCAGCCCTCTCTCTCTCTCTCTCTCTCTCTCTCTCTCACTCTCGCTCTCCCTCTGTACTCAGTCTCTTACAGACTTCTCCATGGGAACCAGAGTTTAGCCTTTACAGTCAAGAATGATCAGAACCTCTTTTGGCCTCCTATTCCTTTGTAGAACAAATGATTCTTCAAATATACAATTAGAAGAACTAAGCCTTTATCAATAGATAAGTAAGACATGATGACATAATAGATTCATATCACAACATACCCCCAGCTCTGAGTATAATTCCACTACATATAATTGCACTGTTATCAAATTCAAGCAAAGGCCTAGCTAGGGCAGGGTGAAGAGGGTGTCTGGCCCAGATGCAAAATGTTAGTGTTTATAAGTGGCAGTTGCTAATGGGTTAGTACTGCAGTACAAGCATTCAGAAATAAATGCTGATACTGTATTTGCACTCAAAGCTGTAGTCCTTCCTGGCTGGCATTCTAACTGTAACAAGGCACTTGCTATATCTATAGTAAATGGTTTGCTACATCTTCAAGCAGAATGTCTTTTCTGTCCTCAACTACTTAAAGTTCAGGTGTATGCCAGATCAAGGAACTAAAATGGGCACTAAATAAGCTAGCTATGGCTCATCCTTCCAGTTAAATGCAGAAAACTGGATGAGCAGCTTCAAATTCTCCCCAAGTCTGTCTTGGCTTGCTATCCTTAAGGCCCGAGTAAGCTTTTGCATATAGGCTATTGGCTAGACTTATAAGGGCCTGAGGATTACATCCTTATGAACCCACATGACATTAGAAATAGTTCATCTATGAGCGTTGTTGCCATACATTTCAGTTTGATTCACAGTCGTAATGGGTCTGTGTTAAGGTTGTTTTATTTAGAATGAATCAGTTACTTTGTCACAGATGTTACCAATGCTGTCTGTAAAAATAGGAATGGTACATTTTTAAATTCAGTACTTTGCAATACTGTTGTATGAACAATGAGTTGGTATTGAAATATTTATTGTGATATATATATATATATATATATATATATATATATATATATATATATATATATATATATGTGTGTACACACACACACACACACACACACACACACACACACAAACACACACTATGTATTCATGTTAATATATTTTGTCATTTCTCCTCTGCTTCCTGTTGTTGTTGTGAGGTGTTGAAAGTGTTGTTCAGATTCAGTAATTCAGGTGACTTTAGCTCCTCTAATAATCACAGAGCTAAGTTCCTGCATAACTTCCCATCTTACACCCACTGAGGAATCTATAGATAGACTATTTACTAGATAATGTGCCTAACATTCTTATCTGTTTCAGTGCCGAATGCTCAATGGCCATGAAGAAGATTATCTACATACTTTTGCACACTGCAGTGATTGGTAATATTCCCAACCACCATCTCAAACTAAGTGCCTTCAACATATTTGCTTAGCCACACATCCTTGGAAGAATGTATGTTGGACTTTAAATAAACTCAAGAGAAAATAGTCACGTAAACAGAAAGTTCCCCATCACACCAATACTAATAACTGGTCGTTCTCGATATTTATCTCTGATCCTAACCTTATTACATCTGTCACAGAGCCAATTTGGGATCCACACACTAAGTCTTTTTATGACCTCTAGAATAACTCAATGTGGCAAAGAGTCAAAGGGTTTTGATGAATCTAAATAAAAACATCAGCTAGACGTTTACATTCAAAGATGTTCAAGCACTTTAGAATAACACTCAGTAAGATTATTTTGGCAAGATCTTTGGCAAATAAACCCACACTGCATAATATCAAACAGCTGTGTAGTGCTGACAGAAAGTAAGGACAGGATGTTTCTACCATATACCTTTCCAGTCATACTTGTTAGGCTGACTGGGCAATAGTTAGCTAGGATACCTATTTTGTTATTCTTAAGAATTATAATTACTATAGCTTATTTCCAGATTTTAGAAATGTAACTTTTGCCCAAAGTATCATGGAAAAGATAAGCTTAGGCATTTCACCATTTTTGGTAATGTTTTGGAAGTGCCCATTATATTCATCAGAGTCTGCAGTAGCATTGCCTCTTAAACCCTTCATTGTGGCCCCAGCTGCTACCACCTGAACATAAAGATAGTTAGCAATGGTATCATCTGTATATTGTATTACCATTTAAGGTGCTATCATCCACGGCCTTGATTACTGTATTACCTTTTAAGGTAGTATAATCCATATCCAATATCTACATCTTCTGCATTACATTTTAAGGTGATATAATCCATGGCCATATCTAATATATTACCTATTAAAGAGTAACAGTCAAAATTATTTACAACACTTTCATGATCCAGAACAACAGAGTCATTTTTTAACAATTCAGTAATTCCAGGATGTCGTTTTAGAACAGTTGCACATTTAAAAGTGTTTTGCAGTTGTCCTTAGAAACAGCTAATTTATTTTTGTGATGTGCCTTTTGTTATCTAATAGCTTATTCAAGTTCATCGCAGCTATCTGAAATTTTAATTTGCACATTGGTACTTGACCCTTCTTGCTCATTCTCCAGATCTATTTTTTCTTATTAAAACACCTTTGGAGAGAGATTGACCACCATGTGGAAAAGAGGATATTTATTTATTTATTTGCAGTTGGTTTACCAGGATAGTCCATTGGGCCAAGATGAACCTGTTTTCAATGGAGTCCTGGGGTGAAAAGCTCCATTAACAAGGTTACATAGTTATACAAATGTAATAAAATATTAGCAATCAAGTAATCAATACAATTACACAGTTAGAGCATCACACTGGTGTTGACTGTTGCAGATGGTACTTTCTATAGAAGTGATTCAGATTGCATTATATACAGAGTTCAAAATGCAGTATTTACAGAATTGTAGAAATTACAGTTTGTAGATGGTACATACTATAAAGTGAGTCATATTGCAGTATTTGTAGAATTATACAGAATTACTGTTTAAGGATACAGAATCAATGTATCTTTACAAGTGGTACCTACTGTGAAAAATAAAACCTGTTTCAGTATGTCCACATTAAGAGTCTATATTTCAAGTGACATCTCAGATGAGATTGTTAGGTAAGGCATGCAAATTGACTGATTTGAGATTAGGAAGCTAGATAGAAGGATGCAAGTTACTACAATAGGAGAGGCAGATGCAGGGGAACTTATTAGCAGGAGGAGGAAGAAAATAAGGTACTTTTGAAAATATGAGGGTGGATGAAAGAGCATTGAAATTATGAAGGGTGGGTGCAAGAGCATTCCCACTGGGTTAGTAGATGAGAGTAAAGATATTTTTTGAATGTAAAGTGGTTGAAGGTGGTACGAATAGCTGGAGGTAGGGAGTTCCAGAGACGTGCTAAACTATAAGATAGAAGTTTTTTTACCTGGGGGGGGCGTAATGGTATGTGTAGTTCAAGTAGGTTCTGGTTATTGGTTCTGAGTTGTCTGTTTGGAAGGTGCATTTTAAAGGTTTTGGAAAGAAATGGACATAGCAAGGGTTTAAAGATGAGCTTGTGGGCAAGAGTGAGTTGAGAATATATGAGTTGGTTGTGTAGTTCTAACCATGCTAGTTTGTGGAGAGAAAAGCAATGGTGAGTAGATGCTTTGTGGCCATTAGCGAATTTGGCTATTTTATTGTAGCATGAGGAGAGCTGTGTTTTGAGGGAAGATTGTAAGTTAGTCAGGAGTGGGGCACCATACAGAAGAGAGGGAACAAAGAATGAGGAAGCGAGAGTTCTTTTAGTAGTGGGTGTAAGGAAATGATTTTGTCGGTAGAGCATACCTAGTTTTTGATGAGTCTTTTTGATATTAAGTTGTATGTGGGAATGGAATTTCAGCTGACTGTCAATTTGAACCCCAAGTAACTTAGTCTCTGGCACCAATTCCAAGGATGTGTTGTTGTTACTGGTGATTAAGAAGGAGTTTGTGTTGGCAGAGATGTGTTTAGAGGGAGTAAAACCCATAATGCTAGATGGTTTGTTATCATCCATTGTTCAGTGATAGAGAATGCATCTTGTGTGAGTTTTTGGAGTACTGGAATGGATGTGGCAGAGCAGATAATGATTGAATCATCTGCATATTGAATAATATTTGAGAATGGTATAGAATTATGGAAATCATTTATGAAGATGTTAAATAGTAGAGGACCCAATATGGAGCCTTGGGGGACCTCAGTTGGAGTACTTAGGAATGAGGAAGTGGCTTTTTTCCATTTGTTATTTGTTAAGATTTGTTAGGATATTTGTTAGCCTTGTGATTATTTAACTGAGTCTCAGATGGAATGAGCTTTTAAGAGAATCCATAAACCCATAGAAAATCTTCCATTTTTCAGACATGTTTTCAAACACATTGCTTTTTCCCACATCCAGTTATTTATTTCATTTTATATTGTAGGATAATTGCCTTGATAAAACTTTGCATTTTTTCACAGGAATTTGTAAGTAATCAGAGACTTTTAGCAGCCATGTGACTGTTAAGGTGAAGTTACAACTAATGTTTCTGAATGTTTTTGCAGACACAGACATAACAATCAGCACTTATGCTCCAAAAGTGGACTTTTAGCAATGAAAGCACTTAAATGGGGTGTTTGCTTAATAAATTAAAGTACCGTTTTTAATCTGCAAACTCCAGAGTTTTGGTATTCAACATTTCTGAGGTTTGCAGGCTTATTTCTTTGTGAGTCTTAACTACAGGCAAATACTAGTCAATGATTTTATTAGTTATAAGAAGTTTGTGTGAATACTTACCAAGTAGCTTTTTTGATGTCTAAAAATACCAAAATCTCAAAAAGAAAGCAAAGAAGGCTTAAATTTGACTTCTTACCTATTCCAGCCACCTCAGTCATAAAACCTGTCACTGTTGCTGTTGATACATAAGTAGATTGCCACCTGTTTTCAGTCACATCAGCCGTAAGGCCTGTTGTCGGAGAGGAGAAATTACATGGCCCAAATGGTGGTTAATGAGGGCTTTTTGACTTCTATTTGAATCAGCTATCTTCAAGCAGCATGTTGTCGCAAACAGTGCATGAACATAAAACCCAAACATAAAACCCAAACATAAAACTACTGTTCAATCTCAGCCTTACTACAGGATATGTACCCAAAGAGTGGTGTACAGCAACAGTGGTCCCACTCCACAAAGGTGGTGCCCCAACGGATCCTGGAAACTATCGCCCCATAAGCCTGACTAGCTTGGTCTGCAAAGCTATGGAAAGGATCATCATGGACCTCATAAATAAAGATATTGGGGACTTACAGACACTAGATCCTACCCAGTTCAGCTTTGTTAAGGGCAGATCCTGCCTCTTAAACCTGGTCAATTTCTTTGAAACAGTCACCAAGGCCATTGACAAGGGGAAGGTGGTCCACACAGCCTACCTGGACCTCTCAAAAGCCTTTGATACAATACCCCACTCAGGCATTATAGATAAGCTCACCAGCTTAAATATAAACCCATATGTCACTAGATGGGTTGCAAACTGGCTCAAGGACAGAACCCACATGGTTAGAATTGCTGGAGCCATGTCAGACTCCAAACCAGTTACAAGTGGCATCCCACAAGGCTCAGTCCTGGGACCTCTCTTGTTCGGTATATATTTCTCAGAGGTACAGGCCAACATGGAAGGACTGTGGCTGACCAAGTTAGCAGATGACTGCAAACTGGGCGCCATAATCGACTCTCCAACCGACACAAGCATCCTCCAAAAGGGCCTCATAGAAACAGACAACTGGTGCCAGAGCCAAGGCCTCAAGCTAAACGCCAAAAAGTGTATAATCATCCCCTTTGGCAAAAACAAAGTGCCCACAAATTACCACATAGGTGGTAATCCATTAGGTACAGAAGAAGTAATTAGGGACCTGGGGACCCAAGTTGATAGCAATCTCTCATTTGACAACCACGTGGCCAAAGTGGTTAGAACATTTTATATAGCCCACCTAATCATGAAGGGATTCACATCTACATCAGGGGAGGTCATCGTGCCTCTTTACTCATCCCTCATCAGGCCCATAATTGAGTACAATGCCCCTTTTGGGATATACCTTACCAGACACCTGCAGCAACTGGAAAGACCCCAAAAGTACCTCACCAAGAGGATCAAAGGGCTCAAACGGATGCCATATGCTGCCCGGTTAAAGAAACTCCAGCTCTACTCAGTGGCATACCGCCTGCTCAGAGGCGATCTGTGCCTGACATATAAAGCCATGTCCAACCCGGAATTAATGGACATGCTGCACCTCAGAACATTCCAATCCCATCGAGCCACTCAAGAGACTTGAACCTCAGCACTGAAATAAATAGGACATGCTGGAGGACAGATTCATAACCCAGAGGCTCCCTTCACTCTGGAATAAAATCCCAGTCCAGGTTAGGCAGAGTCCCTCATTGACTATCTTCAAGAGGAATCTTGATGAGTGGATAGGAGATCGTAGGTTTACCCCGGGTATCACTTCTGTGTCACTGTTAGACAGAGGCACAGTATACTAACCTCGAAAAAGGGCATAGCAAAATTAATTTAAAATGGGTGGCGAAAGCCAAACACACTCTGGCTAGGCTTATAAATGCCATAGGGCAGATAGCCTAGTATGAACCTATGAACCTATGACATTTTAACCTCTGAGGTGGACGTTATTTGGGATATTTTTTCAGGCAGCTTAATGTTTATGGACATTAGACTATTTTAAGCTCTGTGTTTCTTAAATACAGCCAAACAATCCACTTACGCTGTACTGATAAGGTCACTAAAAAGACCGAAACATGAATGTCTACACATAGTGAGGTTTGACTTTATTGGCCTGAATGTACCCATAAGAAGGACTTAAAAAGTATAAAGTAATGCGCATTCAGAAGACTTGAATATGAAATACTGCATCTCTTTAAGAAGCCATTTGCATATATCCCATGTGCTTCCACTACTCAGTAAAGGCACTCTCGTTTGCTGGGATTTTCTTGCAGATTTTATTGCATATATAATTACATATTTTTTTACACGACTCTATTATTATTCAACATGAACAAACATCAATGCACATTACATCAATTTCAAGAAGTCAAAACTCACTAAAAGAGAAAACATTAAATAAGCAGACATTCTCTTTTTGAGATTGCTAAAAAAATAATAAGAATTATAATTTACATAACTTGTTTGAATAGTGGTATGGTTAGGGAAAGGATTTTTGCTAAAGTAATGTGTAGGGTTGGGGTTTGGATTGGAAGCTGGGTTAAAGTTAGTACACATGAAGAAAGAAAGAAAGAAAGAAAGAAAGAAAGAAAGAAAGAAAGAAAGACAGACAGATAGATAGATAGCCTGACCGAAATCCTCTTTGTTAGCAGTCACGCTACACACATGCACACACACACACACACACACACACACACACACACACACACACACACACACACACACACACGCACACGCACACACGCACACACGCACACACGCACACACATACACACACACAAATGCAACACACAAATATATGCATAGACATGTATGCACATACACACAGTCACAGATACAGACATACCTTATACAATAGATAGATAAATATATACCATTTATTGTTATAATTCTCTTGGTCAGCACTGATTTGTGTCATATAAGTATACACTATTCTGTTTTGTGCACCTTTTGGATGAATCGACAAAGTTAAATGGGTTTGTGGTGATGCTGGGAGTTTGTGGTTTGTGTACAAGTACAAATGTTTTAGGGTTCAGTGAGAGGATAGATTTAGCTTGAATGATACCACGAGTGTTTTAGGGTTTAGGTACTGGGTTAAGTAAGAGGATAGATTTAGTGTGCATGTATGCACGTGTTGTGACTGTTGCAACCATCTTATTATTTTATTTTATTTATTTTACATTTGTTGACCGGGATAGTCTGATTGGATACATGTCCATTTTCAGCGGAGGCCCGGGAAGAAATGCTCCAAACATTTAAACATTACATTGAAATTAAGTATGAACATTAAAAACAATTCTTGTCAGACATAGCTGAATCTTATATCGTTACAGACAATCAGACAGAAACAGCTAGGTATTACAATACTGTATATGTAACTCTTATGTAGTTTTGCTGTTATGGAAAGGGCTTTTTCCATTACTATGCATGGTTAGGGTTAGAGGCAGGATTAACATACATTACTAAAGTGGGCAGTGGAGCAAAGCAATTTTTATCATGGTTCAGAGGTTTGATATTTTGTGTTTTGTACCTTTGAACATGCAATATTTTTATTTTGTTCATTGATCTTCAGTGACACTTATCTATGAAGGTGAAGGACATTGACATATGTGACATTGGAAGGGCAAGTTATTAAGCAAAGTAATGTTCCAAGTACACAGAGGCATTTTTTATTATGTCTGGTATTGCTTTGCTCCTGATTCTCTTGTCATATGTCTTATTTCCTGAAGTTCTACCTCTCATTAAACACTTTTTTTTTAATTATTTTTCCTTGCTGCCTGTTATTCATAAGTATAAGAAGGCCACTCATTCCTCACAGTCCCTGTCTGCCCATATTCTGTCCATGCCCTTTCTAAAACTGTCCAAGATTTCCTGATCAGCAAAGTTCAGCTTAGTTAGCTTACATCTGTATCTGTATCTTCTCAATCAGCGAGAGTGCTGCTGTGCACACCTGGCTTTGGTGTGACTGAGATGAGATCTTCAGAACTGGAAACAGTTAAGCTGGCGGTGACTGCAAGCATCTTTGTAGATGGCAAAGTGAGCAGAAAAAGCATGACTTTGCTTTATATAAGTGTTATGTGCATGGCACACTTGCACATCAAAAAAGCAACAATAAATAACACAAAGGCAGGAAGAACTACTTATTTGCATAGTATAGTCACAGTTTTTTTCACATATTCCTCATTTACATCTCATTAACACCTCATTTAAATAGGATTTTCTTAAATATATTCAAGAAATTATTCCAAAGAATAGTTACTGTCTCTGAATCTTGCCTTAACTGCTCTTAGCTCTGTCCATGCACATATCCACTGCAGATAAGGATAAGATTATGACTACCATCCCAAATCTTTTAGCCTTCCAAGAAAACCCAGTAATATCATCCAAGCCACACAGACACCTTTAGCACTGATGTATGCACACGCTCATGCAACTATAGGCATCAGATTTAAAATTTACTTTCTAGGATTGCTTTCTTGTTAAATAGCCTATGATCAGCAATTACATTTTCAGCTGAGCCCAACACTAAAGGCATAAGATGTCAATTATTTAGTCCCAAAAAGTGTCCCCAGTCAAAAGACACAACAAACTTTCAGAAAAACTTAAAAATTATAAATTTGAGACATAAAGTGTCACCTATATTTAGTCAGTGGTTGCTTGGATTCACTCAGTGATTATTAAAACTGCATTGTTTCTGCAAGAGTTAGCATTCAAGTTTGCTTCATGGGACCATCTCTTTTATTAATGACATACCAGCTGTGATTATATCTGCAGCAGAATCAGGTAGTCAAGGCTGAAGATATCGGTCATTTAGTCCCAGCAATTGCAATTAGCCAGGCAATGTTCTGCTTCCAGGAGCTGCACTGAACTCTAAAATAATAAATCTGAGGCCTAACAGCCCCACAGCAAGCAGTCACCTATTGTTCTGGAACAGTGACTTAATTTTTTAAAAAGTGAATTGAAGCCACAGCAATGAATATTCATAATTACTTCCAAGGACTGCTTTACTGCTGTATGTCGTACTGTCTATAATTTAAAGTATAGCTAAGCTAGGCAGCTGTGGCTGAAATACGCCAGTCATTTAGTCGTTGGAAATATACATAAGCCAGACAATGCTGAACTTCCAGAAACCACCAAGAGGATTGAGAATAAATTAGAATAAGGCATTTGTGACCAAACCAGCAAGAAGCTGTACTAATTTTGCAGTGCTCGCTTAATTTTTGCTGTGTAAGGTGAAAAGTGTAGTTAAGTCCCTTGTCTGTTTGAAAGAATATTACCTCATAACTGCTACTGACTGGTGAACATGATGAATATGTCTGTTCCTGCACAAAATAATAAAATATTAATGTTCATCCTTGCAATTATTCTATCAAGTACATCTTTCTTTAAAAAATGTAATGATAAAACAGAAAAGGTGTTTCGGGCTGGGTATTACAAATTCTTCTGACCAGATTAAAATAGCCTGTGCTAGGTTAGACGATTGCTGTTTTGTCTTTTGCATAAAGATTCACGGTCAAGTTAAAATTCCTTGCAGAACTCTGACTTTAAGAACAACCTATAAGCTTTCAAAGCACGGGCTTTGTATGTAACTGACAGCAGCTGACTAAACATCTGTTATATAGGCAAACCTTGCCTAACATAAATATTTGGCATTTTATTAAAATGTAGGTTCTGTTATGGAGCACAGGGCCTACTGGCTCATTGTTATAACAAAAAAAGAAGTGATTAAACAGACTTTACAGTCAAAATAAGAGAAGTAAGTAACATACACATAAATGTACAGTTTGAAAGCTCAGGATACAAGAATACAGTTGGAAAAATCAACATTGAGCTATTTACATTCAATTGCAACTAATTATTTAAAAGTTTTTGTTATGTGCATATTCAATAGGGATTTTATAAGCTTTGTTTACAATATTTACAAATTAAATGTCTTTGAAGGATAATTTAACACCATCATGAGTTTGCTCTCAGTTTACACTGGTTTTATATAAACTAACTCACTTGCAAAGACTTGGTTCAAAGTATGGTCTAAGCACGTTATGTATGAGCAAAATGGACTTAATGGCAGTAAGCATGGATTACACATTGAGAAGCTGATCCATCCATCCATCCATCCATCCATCCATCCATCCATCCATCCATCCACCCACACACAACTGTTTTTTTCCCATTTTTCGTACATTGGATCAGGGTTTCACTTTAAAAGTGATAATCATCTAGAATCAATGTTCACACTGCCGGGTGGCTAGCCCTGCTTCTGTTGTTCTTCTCATATCACACACACATACACACACACACACACACACACACACACACACACACACACACACACACACACACACACTTACTGGCAGTTTAAGAGTGTCCAGTTCCTCTACCACATATCTTTGAATGTGGGGGGAAAGAGCAATACCTACAGAAGACCCATGTGAAGACAAGGAGGACATGTAGACTCCACATAAAAGGCTCCTCAGCTGAGAAATGAACCTGGGAACTTCCTGCTCTAAGGTGCCGTATCATTTAATCAGACTACAGAAATATTATTTTTCAAATCACAAAATGCTGGTAAAAGTATTCATTTTCATTCTGATGCTTCTGCAGAACTCAATTTTTGCTACAAAAGTCTAAGAGCATTATTTGAAGTCATGCCCTTTGTATGAGCATAATGGCACTCCGTGAATAGCCGGGTTTCTGGGATATGTAAATGTAGTCAGCATATGTGAACCATTCTGATATGCAAATATTGGGGCATTTTGGTAAACATGCCTTCTTATGGCAAAAGCACAACATACTTATGGCATAAGCAT